>NC_051311.1:22874425-23177456 GCF_015220235.1 Choloepus didactylus
TGGAGAAAATTTTACAATTTTTCATACCAAGGTTTGGCACAAAGAAGGGCAGGGTTAAAGTCAGGTAAAAGTGAAGGAAGCACCTTGGTTCGGACTGCACATCAGAATGGTATTTAAAAATAAGGATGAGGCTTTAATACTAGGATCCATCTGATGATTTTTACTACTCTACCCAATGCTTAAGTGAAGATTCCAACTTCTTCATAGAATCTAAACAAACTACATATTTTATTTCATGCTCAAGCTAATTATTCTAAGAACCAAGGCTTGGTCTGTTCTCAGATGTGTCTTCCATGTAACTGTGGAGCTGAGTACAAAAGCTAAAAGGCTCCAGGAAAAGTAAGACAAGGTAGGGGTTAGATCTTAAACCACAGCTACTAACCATGGCCTGTTAGCACAGTTTGGAAATGTTACTTAAGCATTTGAGTTTACTTTTGGGTAAGCTGTGATTTTGCATGGAATGGAGTATATAGAGGCAAAAAGGCTAAGAAAAATATATCAATTTTTGTACTAGGTGACAATTCCCTAGTATTTTGAGAACAGTAGAGAGGCTAATCATTGAAATTTAAGAATATTTCAAATTATTTGGGGGTCCTCATTCTAGACTTTTTGAGCTTTTGATTTCATGTGTGCCAGTTCGATGTATTATGTCCCCCCAAATGCCATTATGTTTGATGCAATCTTGTGTGGACAGACAAATTAGTCCTGATTAGATTTTGGAATCCTTTGGGTGTTTCCATGGAGATGTGATTCATTCAACTGTGGACAAGACCTTTGGTTGGATAATTTCCATGGAGGTGTTGCCCCACCCATTGAGGGTGGGTCTGAATTAAATTACTGGGGCACTATATATAAGCTCAGACAGAAGGAGCAAACTTGCTTCAGCCAAGAGGGACACTTTGAAGAATGCACTGGAACTGAGAGAGGAGCTTCAGCTTGCAGAGACATTTTGGAGACAGCCTTTGAAAGCACATTTTTGCTCTGGAGAAGCTAAGAGAGGACAAATGCCCCAAGAGCAACTAAGAGTGACATTTTTGAGGACCTGAAGCCCAGAGAGGAATGTCCTGGAAGAAAGCCATTTTGAAAGCAGAACTCCAGAACAGACGCCGGCCACGTGCCTTCCCTGCTAGCAGAGGTTTTCCGGACGCCATTGACCATCCTCCAGTGAAGATACCCAATTGTTGATGTGTTACCTTGGATGCTTTATGGCCTTAACACTGTAACTGTGTAACCAAATAAACCCCCTTTTATAAAATCCAATCCATTTCTGGTGTTTGGCATTCCGGCCGCATTAGCAAACTAGAACATTATGTCAGTGATCCAAAAATGAATTGAATCTCTTTGGGTACATTCCATACAATTCAGTAATGAAATACTGCTAAGTGCATTTCCCCATTAAATTAACTTTTTATCTATTAGATTAAAAGAAGAAAGTCATATAGGGGAAAATACATAGTTCTTAATTGATTTATCATTGTTATTTATAAAGGTATTTCTTTGGACTAATTACAACAGAAATATAAATTTTTATTTTACTAGATTGAAACATTTCTGATACTGATATGTATGCTGAATTCAGTGAGAAGACAGAAATAAACAAAAAACAAAATACTTTTGTACCATCAAAAGTGGTCAAGAAGTTTACTTGGCTTTAATTTCTCTTACAAGTCCAGTAGGGCATAGGGGATTGCCATCTCTGCTTTCTCCTGGCTGCACATAAGAAAAAACCTTTTCAGTAGACCCATTCCCAGGGGTCTCTTTCCTCAGCTAGACATTTTAGTCTACTTGGTAATGTGGAGAGCATTCAAAATTAACTGAACCTTAGATACACTAAGTTGCAGTCAAGAAGGAAAATTCATTAGGATAGCCTCAGGTCCAATTGAGTCCTGAGTGCTCAGTTCCATCTAAGGCAGGGGAAGAGGTATCCACAGATTTTCGGTGTGGTCAGTCCTGTATTAAACAATTCTTGGTTACTCCTTAAATGGGGGTATAAACACACTGCCATAAAAATAAAATTGCTCATAAAGCCACTTACATTTGGTAGACAAGTTAAACAGATGATACATATAAACACATGAACTCATACAGTTTGTCCTTCTCTTTCTTAAGAACTTCCCAAATCAAGCTTCTGTTGGCAATATGAATTTGGTTTATTTTAGAGAAAGTAAAAAAATTTATGTGATCACAGGTATTTGTTTTAATAATTCAGAGTTGACTATGTTCTTTTAGTTAGGCCTGTAAACCCAAAGAGGAACAGAAATGAGCACCCAGGGCATGTAAAAACTTGAAGAAGAAGACCTTGGTGGCAAAAATAAAAATGTTGGGGTTGTTCAGACTGGAAGAGATAAGACGATTCTCTTTGGTTATCTTAAACTGCAAATGCGTATTGACTGGGATGTATTGGTCATTGATAAATATCAGGGATGACAGTGAATATATAGCCATATTCTCATTGTGTGACACAGTTCCTAGCATACAATGGATTTGCTGAATGAAGACCAGATTTTCTTTCTAATCTCCTGAAAATAGAACTGAAGACATGGACTTACATTTGAACAGTTAGTTGAAATTACTAGAAATAACCTTTCTGATAATTCTGGGATAGTTTTCTAGGAAAAGTCAAGCACTTTCCTTCGTATCAAATATTTAAGATTGGGAGGATTTAATTTTAATCCTACTCAATGGTCCTTAGGTCAACAATAAAGTTAAAATACTTAAAAACCACTTCAAAAAGTTCATTTTTTAAATGGTGGTTATCCCGCTTTATTTTAAAAAGAAACAAATCATTATTCAAGGTTTGCTAATGACCATTAACCATTTCCCAGAGATAATCCACTTGTAAGATTCAGTTTCCTCTTGATCTTAGAGAAAGTTGAGCAAACTCATTCTTATTTCCTTCTAATGATGTCTTTTTAAAAAAAGAAATATATTCAGAAGTGGAATGTCTTTTCCTTTAGTTAAAAAAAAAAAAAAAGGGAAAATGCTAATCATGACACCCGAGCACGAGCAGGTTATCAGAATACATTCTAGCATCTGATAATGTGCCTCCAAAGTGGCTAAAAAATACAGTTCTCAAAATTAACCAATAGATTTCCAGGTCCAGATCCTACACAAGTTCAATGACAGGTAAGTTAAAGTTAATCAAGTGCAAAAGGGTTTAAATTAGTACATTTAAAATCGAGTGACAGACGAAGTAGAAGAATCCGATGGTTGACATTCATGTCCCCTCTCTCCTTACCTTCCTTCCTTACTTCCCTTTGAGTGTTGGCATGAGCTGTTTGGAGGAGAATTGCAATTGAAGTATTTTACTCTCTGGGGACTTCATGCTTCAGTTCTCCACCACCCATGCATATGGAGTTGCTAATGACACAGAGGCCAGCAATCAGGGAATGCAATTCCGTGTAGACATTTTCACCAAAATGGATTATTTCAGCCTCGTTGGTCACAGATTCTGTAGTTTTCCAGTGATTCATCTTACTATTAATAATGTCAGAGAATTTTAGGCCCTTGAATTAAATAATGATAAATAGGAGCCACGGAGTGCGCTAGGCTGAGGCCATGCTGTTTATTTCAGTGTGAAGCACTGTCAGGCCTGATAAATCGGATCCCTGAAATAGTTTATGAAGTACTGAATTGATGTGGCCATCGGTGAGGGAGAGAATTAATGTTACGAAATAAGCCTGCACCCTAGCTTTGATGAAAGTGGAGGAAAGCCTTTTATATAAATTCTGTGTCTGTGTAGGAAATGGTCGCAATGAGAGGTGAGAGAGCCACACAGGGAAATAATGTGCTGCTGAAATCTCAGGGGGCTGAGGTCAGGGCAAGAAGAACTCAGCTGAGGCTGGTGGGTCCACAGTTCCAGTGCCCTGCTTCAGGGACACGCAGATGGAAGGCTGGTCACGGGCCTCTCATTTATAATATAAAACAGTAAGGACATGTGCCGCAGGAGAGAAATGAGAGCCTGTTTAAAGAGGTAGTGGAAGCTCTCAAATTCTGCATGGCAATGTTTACAGATTTCTAGTCAAAGAAAGGCATCCTTACGCCACACAGAGCTCGTAAGCTTCTTTGTCGTCTTCCTTCAGAACTCTCAGTCAGCACGACCAAACCATATTAGGAAAACTTCCAAACTCTAGTTATCCCCTAAGTTAGGCTATCCATAATAATTATTTAATTAAGTCTTTTTTCCACAGAAAAAATAAAGCTGATATATTGTTTTTAATCATTTATGGAACCAATCAGAATTCTGATTAAATCATATTAAGAACAAAAGGCTTTGGAAATGTGTTAATTTACCAGTACTACTAAAACAGTATGTCAACTGGTAGAAGTATTTTCTTAAAATTTAAGATTGGATTCCAATTTGATGTTGGAAAAGGTTAATTATCAATGTTTTATTACTGAGTCCAAAATGGACTTGGTTAATTAAATAGATCTTTGAGTATCAGCTGAACATGGGAAGACTGAGCTTATTATGAGGTCTCCTTGTTCTCCTTTATTTAAAAGACTTGTACAAATGTTTCAAATCCAAAAGATTGAAATAGATAAGCAAACTAACTAAACCCTTCATGCAATCTATGTTCTTATCCAAAAGAGTTGATTCCAAGGCAGTGTTGATACCTGGGAGTCTTGCTCCTTGAAGTCGTGCTCTGTTCACTAATTTTCTCTTGTATTAAGCTTTTGCTGAATGCCTGTAGAATAAAATTGAAGACAGAGCTCCAGCTTATAAGTAACTTTCTGAAAATGTATGATAGAAAATGTGCATACACTAAATAATGCAGAATCATTTAAAAATAACATGTAAGTAAACCATGGACTGTAGTTAATAGTACAATTATAATAATATTCCTTCATCAATTGTAAAATATGTACCACACTAATGCAAGGTGTTAATGATAGGTGGGGTATATGGGAACTCTATATTTCTTGGATGGGTTTTCTATAAACCTACAACTTCTCTAATAAAAAATATATAATCAGATATGACTATGACCTGCTGCTTCATTTCTCTTGAGTTCATAGCAGAATATCTATGGGAAACAATTAAGTAGACCCACAGTAAGAGACAGTCTCTATCTATAAAGCCATGTATTCCACAGATAACTACCTTTTTTCCTCAATTCAAGGAAATTCCAGTGGGGTAGGATATAGTGGAGGCAGAATATTCCTGATGAGAGGATCAACCCACAGGATGTTGGGTCAGGTTCTTCCCTTTTTTTTTCTTCAGTCTGTCTGATAAAGGATCCCCATAAACCTCACTATAATTTACCCATGATTAAATTAGGAGAAGGAACAGAGATTTCAGGGATATCTTAGGAAGAAAGTAAGAGTGAACACAACAGAAATTTGGCCTTGCCATGGTTCTGTTATGGTAAAGCATGATTCCCATTGACTCATTTCTCCACCTTTAAAATTACAAGCTTGCTTCAGCAGTGCTCCCTTCAACCCCAGGCCTCCTCCACCAGCCTTCACAGAGATGGATGAGTCTCTAGGACACAGGGGCCTTCCTTTCTGGGCCCACTTTCTCTTCAGGCTTGCTCTTCTCTACACCATCTCCTTCTAATGCTCCAACCATGTTTTCTGAAAGCTAAAACATGTCTTCCCTAATGGACCGCATCCATGTACTTGGATTAAAGGTTAAATCAGAGCTCTGCTTTTAAACAGATAGGAATTATGAGAACCCAATTTATATACTCAGTGCTTTTCCAGTTGTAATTAAGTATATCTCCCCATTCAACTTAAATGCAGTGACCAATTCATCCTGGTTTGCCCCAAATCATCCCAGTTTAAAAACAGAAAGCCCCACGTACTGGGCAAAGTGGGATGGTAGTTCACCCTAATAGGTGTAAAATTTTCCATATGTTCCATTTGCTCTGAGTTTGGAGCATCAACACAAGCTTAGCATTTTATCATTTTATCATTTTTGCCAGCTTTTAAATTTTTTGCAGTTTGCCTTTTCAAACCATACTGTGACATCTGGAGGCACAGATAGATTAATTCTTATAATGATGGAAGTAAACACAATTTCACTTTTCCTTAATGAGAGAAGATTGTTATAAATAACCTAAATCAATACACAAGGCTAGCTGTAAAACCTTACCTATGTGGAAATGTAAAAACTTTCATTTCTAATCTCCTGCCTTTTTTTTGCTTATAAATTTCCCCTCTTGTATTTGAATGCTTTTCTGTAACTTGTTTCATCCCCTCTCATTGCTGTCAGTATCCTCTGTTGCTAAAATTTTCTGCCTTACTGAATGGGTAATTCTAATCGAATAGGACTAAAATAGGTCTATCAAGTTCTCTTACACAGTGGCAAATCTTCCATTCTTAGAGAGCTTCATTTATTTTGAAGCTGATGGCTATGTTCAAGATGATTGGAGTTGCTAGCAGGCTGCATTCCAAATTAGCTTAATATTATTCAACTATGATTTACTTGAAATAAAGATAATCAGGATGAGTTGAGATTTAAAATCTTAGAAAGACATAGGATTTGGGTAATTTTCCTAATCTGAGTTAATTTAGTTTGGTTGGTTGAAGTCACTATCAAATCAAAACTTTTCTTGATTAAAAAAAAAAAAAAGAGTTGCTTCCCTCTAATAATAATTTTAACTGACTATGTAAGTGCATGGGTTGTGAGCTAAATCAGGGGGGGAAAAAAAACTATACCAAAGAAAAGGAATATGCAATCAAATATACAATTTCCTTACCAGGATATGTTATTTTTGATACAAAAGCAAGATTAAATCATCTTCTGCCTGCGCTGATTGCTCCTACTTGGGCTGCCCATCCTAAGCAGTGTTTTACATATTCAATTTGAAGCAGATTGTTATGTTAACAGAAAGGGCCCACCCCAGTGCTTAAGAATTTAGAAGTCCTTGATCCTTTGCTCCTTTCTTCCTAACTATTATAGAGGTCTCTAAATTGGGTGTAATCTTGCACAGTTTATGTGCTTCCTTCCCATGGTCCAACAAGGTGAAGTAAGGATGAAATGTGGCAGCAAGTAAGGGGTCGTTAAATGTAATGGACATGTAATGTCAAGAGCAGTAAACCAGTGGGAAATGCACAGACTTTGAATACTGCCTTTATTAACACATCTAGAGCCTTCTCTATTAGCAATCACAGCACACTAGCGTAGTGGAGAAAGAACAGCAGCCTGCAATGGTTTCTTTTTTTTTTTTTTTTTTTTTTAATCATCATTTTATTGAGATACATTCACATACCACGCAGTCATACAAAACAAATTGTACTTTCGATTGTTTACAGTACCATTACATAGTTGTACATTCATCACCTAAATCAATCCCTGACACCTTCATTAGCACACACACAAAAATAACAAGAATAATAATTAGAGTGAAAAAGAGCAATTGAAGTAAAAAAGAACACTAGGTACCTTTGTCTGTTTGTTTGCTTCCCCTACTTTTCTACACATCGATCCATAAACTAGACAAAGTGGAGTTTGGTCCTTATGGCATTCCCAATCCCACTGTCACCCCTCATAAGCTACATTTTTATACAACTGTCTTCGAGATTCAAGGGTTCTGGGTTGTAGTTTAATAGTTTCAGGTATCCACCACCAGCTACCCCAATTCTTTAGAACCTAAAAAAGGTTGTCTAAAGTGTGCGTAAGAGTGCCCACCAGAGTGATCTCTCGGCTCGTTTTGGAATCTCTCTGCCACTGAAGCTTATTTCATTTCCTTTCACATCCCCCTTTTGGTCAAGAAGATGTTCTCCATCCCACGATGCCGGGTCTACATTCCTCCCCGGGAGTCATATTCCACGTTGCCAGGGAGATTCACTTCCCTGGGTGTCTGATCCCACGTAGGGGGGAGGGCAGTGATTTCACCTTTCAAGTTGGCTTAGCCAGAGAGAGAGGGCCACATCTGAGCAACAAAGAGGCATTCAGGAGGAGACTCTTAGGCACAAATACAGGGAGGCCTAGCCTCTCCTTTGGAGCAACCGTCTTCCCAAGGGTAAAACTTATGGTAGAGGGCTCAACCCATCAAACCACCAGTCCCCTATGTCTGCGGTCATGTTAGCAACCATGGAGGTGGGGTAGGCGAATACCCCTGCATTCTCCACAGGCTCCTCAAGGGGGCACTACATCGTTTTTTTTTTTTTTTTTTTTTCCCTTGTTTGTCTTTTTTCTTTTTTTTTTTTTTTTTAACTTTCCCTTCTTTTTTCAAATCAACTGTATGAAAAAAAAAGTTAAAAAGAAAACAAACATACAATAAAAGAACATTTCAAAGAGACCATAGCAAGGGAGTAAGAAAAAGACAACTAACCTAAGATAACTGCTTAACTTCCAACATGTTCCTACTTTACCCCAAGAAAGTTACATACTATAGTAACATTTCAGTGAACTTGTTCCTACTACATCCATCAGAAATTAACAGACCATAGTCATTTCTGGGCATCCCCAGAACGTTAAATAGCTTATCTGTTCTTCTTGGATTATTGTTCCCCCTTCCTTAATTGCTCTCTACTGCTAGTTCCCCTACATTCTACATTATAAACCATTTGTTTTACATTTTTCAAAGTTCACATTAGTGGTAGCATATAATATTTCTCTTTTTGTGCCTGGCTTATTTCGCTCAGCATTATGTCTTCAAGGTTCATCCATGTTGTCATATGTTTCACCAGATCGTTCCTTCTTACTGCCGCGTAGTATTCCATCGTGTGTATATACCACATTTTATTTGTCCACTCATCTGTTGATGGACATTTGGGTTGTTTCCATCTCTTGGCAATTGTGAATAATGCTGCTATGAACATTGGCGTGCAGATATCTGTTCGTGTCACTGCTTTCCGATCTTCCGGGTATATCCCGAGAAGTGCAATCGCTGGATCGAATGGTAGCTCTATCTCTAGTTTTCTAAGGAACTGCCAGACTGACTTCCAGAGTGGCTGAACCATTATACAGTCCCACCAACAATGAATAAGAGTTCCAATTTCTCCACATCCCCTCCAGCATTTGTAGTTTCCTGTTTGTTTAATGGCAGCCATTCTAACCGGTGTTAGATGGTATCTCATTGTGGTCTTAATTTGCATCTCTCTAATAGCTAGTGAAGCTGAACATTTTTTCATGTGTTTCTTGGCCATTTGTATTTCCTCTTCAGAGAACTGTCTTTTCATATCTTTTGCCCATTTTATAATTGGGCTGTCTGTACTATTGTCATTGAGTTGTAGGATTTCTTTGTATATGCAAGATATCAGTCTTTTGTCAGATACATGGTTTCCAAAAATTTTTTCCCATTGAGTTGGCTGCCTCTTTACCTTTTTGAGAAATTCCTTTGAGGTGCAGAAACTTCTAAGCTTGAGGAGTTCCCATTTATCTATTTTCTCTTTTGTTGCTTGTGCTTTGGGTGTAAAGTCTAGGAAGTGGCCTCCTAATACAAGGTCTTGAAGATGTTTTCCTACATTATCTTCTAGGAGTTTAATGGTACTTTCTTTTATATTGAGATCTTTGGTCCATTTTGAGTTAATTTTTGTGTAGGGGGTGAGGTAGGGGTCCTCTTTCATTCTTTTGGATATGGATATCCAACTCTCCCAGCCCCATTTGTTGAAAAGACCATTATGGCTCAGTTCGGTGACTTTGGGGGCCTTATCAAAGATCAGTCGGCCATAGATCTGAGGGTCTATCTCTGAATTCTCAATTCGATTCCATTGATCTATATGTCTATCTTTGTGCCAGTACCATGCTGTTTTGGCAACTGTGGCTTTATAATAAGCTTCAAAGTCAGGGAGTGTAAGTCCTCCCACTTCGTTTTTCTTTTTTAAAGTGTCTTTAGCAATTCGAGGCATCTTCCCTTTCCAAATAAATTTGATAACTAGCTTTTCCAAGTCTGCAAAGTAGGTTGTTGGAATTTTGATTGGGATTGCATTGAATCTGTAAATGAGTTTGGGTAGAATTGACATCTTAATGACATTTAGCCTTCCTATCCATGAACATGGAATTTTTTTCCATCTTTTAAGGTCCCCTTCTATTTCTTTTAGTAGAGTTATGTAGTTTTCTTTGTATAGGTCTTTTACATCTTTGGTTAAGTTTATTCCTAGGTACTTGATTTTTTTAGTTGCTATTGAAAATGGTATCTTTTTCTTGAGTGTCTCTTCAGTTTGTTCATTTCTAGCATATAGAAACATTACTGACTTATGTGCATTAATCTTGTATCCCGCTACTTTGCTAAATTTGTTTATTAGCTCTAGTAGGTGTATCGTTGATTTCTCAGGGTTTTCTAGATATAAGATCATATCATCTGCAAACAATGACAGTTTTACTTCTTCTTTTCCAATTTGGATGCCTTTTATTTCTTTGTCTTGCCGGATTGCCCTGGCTAGCACTTCCAGCACAATGTTGAATAACAGTGGTGACAGCGGGCATCCTTGTCTTGTTCCTGATCTTAGAGGGAAGGCTTTCAGACTCTCACCATTGAGTACTATGCTGGCTGTGGGTTTTTCATATATGCTCTTTATCATGTTGAGGAAGTTTCCTTCAATTCCTACCTTTTGAAGTGTTTTTATCAAAAACGGATGTTGGATTTTGTCAAATGCTTTTTCAGCATCTATTGAGATGATCAATTGATTTTTCCCTTTCGAGTTTTTAATGTGTTGTAATACATTGATTGTTTTTCTTATGTTGAACCATCCTTGCATGCCTGGAATGAACCCCACTTGGTCATGGTGTATGATTTTTTTAATGTGTCTTTGGATTCGATTTGCAAGTATTTTGTTGAGGATTTTTGCATCTATATTCATTAGGGAGATTGGCCGGTAGTTTTCCTTTTTTGTAGCATCTTTGCCTGGTTTTGGTATTAGATTGATGTTAGCTTCATAAAATGAATTAGGTAGTGTTCCATTTTTTTCAATGTTTTGAAAGAGTTTGAGTAAGATTGGTGTCAGTTCTTTCTGGAAAGTTTGGTAGAATTCCCCTGTGAAGCCATCTGGCCCTGGGCATTTATTTGTGGGAAGATTTTTGATGACTGATTGGATCTCTTTGCTTGTGATGGGTTGGTTGAGGTCTTCTATTTCTTCTCTGGTCAGTCTAGGTTGTTCATATGTTTCCAGGAAATTGTCCATTTCTTCTACATTATCCAGTTTGTTGCCATACAGTTGTTCATAATATCCTCTTATAATTTTTTTAATTTCTTCAGGATCTGCAGTTATGTCACCTTTTTCATTCATTATTTTGTTTATATGGGTCTTCTCTCTTTTTGATTTTGTCAGTCTAGCTTAGGGGCTTGTCAATCTTGTTGATCTTCTCAAAGAACCAACTTTTGGTGATATTTATCCTTTCTATTGTTTTTTTGTTCTCTATGTCATTTATTTCTGCTTTAATCCTTGTTATTTCTTTTCTTCTACTTGGTTTAGGATTGGTTTGCTGTTCATTTTCTAGCTTCTTCAGTTGATCCATTAGTTCTTTGATTTTGGCTCTTTCTTCCTTTTTAATATATGCGTTTAGTGCTATAAATTTCCCCCTTAGCACTGCTTTTGCTGCATCCCATAGGTTTTGGTATGTTGTGTTCTCATTTTCATTCGTCTCTATATATTTAATAAATTCTCTTGCTATTTCTTCTTCAACCCACTGATTGTTTAGGAGTGTGTTGTTTAACCTCCAGGTATTTGTGAATTTTCTAAGTCTCTGATGGTTATTGACTTCTAATTGTATTCCATTGTGGTCAGAGAATGTGCTTTGAATAATTTCAATCTTTTTAAATTTATTGAGGCTTGTTTTATGTCCCAGCATATGATCTATTCTGGAGAAAGTTCCGTGAGCACTAGAAAAGTATGTGTATCCTGTTGATTTGGGATGTAATGTCCTGTAGATGTCTGTTAAATCTAATTCATTTATCAGATTGTTTAGGTTTTCAATTTCCTTATTTGTCTTCTGTCTGGTTGATCTATCTATAGGAGAGAGTGATGTGTTGAAGTCTCCCACAATTATTGTGGAAACATCAATTGCTTCCTTTAGTTTTGCCAATGTTTCTCTCATGTATTTTGTGGCACCTTGATTGGGTGCATAGACATTTACGATTGTTATTTCTTCTTGCTGAATTGCCCCTTTTATTAGTATGTA
Organism: Choloepus didactylus; assembly: GCF_015220235.1. Taxonomy (NCBI): domain Eukaryota; kingdom Metazoa; phylum Chordata; class Mammalia; order Pilosa; family Megalonychidae; genus Choloepus; species Choloepus didactylus. The sequence continues at coordinate 22,886,496 of NC_051311.1, forward strand.
GTGGCCTTCTTTGTCTCTCAAAACATCCCTGCATTTGAAGTCTATTTTATCTGAGATTAATATTGCTACACCTGCTTTCTTTTGGCTGTAGCTTGCATGAAATATTTTTTTCCATCCTTTCACTTTCAGTTTCTTTGTGTCCCTGTGTCTAAGATGAGTCTCTTGTATGCAACATATTGATGGTTCATTTTTTTTGATCCATTCTGCGAATCTATATCTTTTAATTGGGGAGTTTAATCCATTTACATTCAACGTTAAAACCGTGAAGGCATTTCTTGAATCGGCCATCTTATCCTTTGGATTATGTTTGCCATATTTTTCCCTCTCTCTATTAATATCCTTTATTGTACCCATACCGAATCTCTTTAGTACTGAACCTTTCTCCAAGTCTCTCTGTCCTGTCTTTGTTTCTCTGTCTGTAGGGCTCCCTTTAGTATCTCCAGTAGGGCAGGTCTCTTGTTAGCAAATTCTCTCAGCATTTCTTTGTCTGTGAAAAATTTAAGCTCTCCCTCAAATTTGAAGGAGAGCTTTGCTGGATAAAGTATTCTTGGCTGGAAATTCCTCTCACTCAGAATTTTAAATATATCGTGCCACTGCCTTCTCGCCTCCATGGTGGCTGCTGAGTAGTCACTACTTAGTCTTATGCTGTTTCCTTTGTATGTGGTGAATTGCTTTTCTCTTGCTGCTTTCAGAACTTGCTCCTTCTCTTCTATGTTTGACAGTGTGATCAGTATATGTCTCGGAGTGGGTTTTTTTGGATTTATTCTATTTGGAGTTCGCTGAGCATTTATGATTTGTGTATTTATGTTGTTTAGAAGATTTGGGAAGTTTTCCCCAACAATTTCTTTGAATACTCTTCCTAGACCTTTACCCTTTTCTTCCCCTTCTGGGACACCAATGAGTCTTATATTCGGACGTTTCATATTATCTATCATATCCCTGAGGTCCATTTCGAGTTTTTCAATTTTTTTCCCCATTCTTTCTTTTATGTTTTCATTTTCCATTCTGTCATCTTCCAGGTCACTGATTCGTTGTTCAACTTCCTCTAGTCTTGTACTATGAGTGTCCAGAATCTTTTTAATTTGGTCAACAGTTTCTTTAATTTCCATAAGATCATCCATTTTTTTATTTAGTCTTGCAATGTCTTCTTTATGCTCTTCTAGGGTCTTCTTGATTTCCTTCATATCCCGTACTAGGGTCTCATTGTTCATCTTTAGTTCTTTGAGTAGCTGCTCTAGGTGTGTCTCTTCTGGTCTTTTGATTTGGGTGCTTGGGCTTGGGTTATCCATATCGTCTGGTTTTTTCATATGCTTTATAATTTTCTGTTGTTTTTGGCCTCGTGGCATTTGCTGACCTTGATAGGGTTCTTTTAGGGTTTGTAGACCAGTTGAAGTCCTTATCTCTAATTTATCAGATCTACAGCTTCGTGGAGTACACTTTCTCTAACTAACCAGCAGGTGGCGTCCACGAGACACCTGTTCTCCACAAGCCAGATCTCCCCTGCTTAGCCTTTTTGGTGAGTGGGGGAGTGAGTCTTGTGGGGCCCAATTGGTGTCCCAAGCTTGCGTGTGTAGTTGGTGTTGCCTGCCCTGTATGTGGGGCGTGTTTCTGGGCAGTCGGGGAGGGGGGGTGGCCCTAACAATCAAATCTCCCTGATGATCCTAGAGTTTTAAAGCTACTGCAATAGTCTAATCCTTCAGTTCAGTCCTGCCACAGTTTGTCTCTGCCACTGACCCACAAGTCTTTGGTATTGGCGTATGGCTCCTGAGACTTGCAAGTGGGCCCCTCTTCCAGGCTGTGCACCCCGGGTCCTCTGTTGAGGGATGACTGTGCTATGTCGCAGGTGAGTGCCGTCCCCCCAGGGCAGTTCTGGGCTGCTGGGCTGTGTTGGGAGGCTCCCAGTCTGCTCAAATGATGGCTGAATCGGGCTCTGTTAATTCACACTGCTCCCCCTTCCCAGCTCTGGGACATTCAGCTGAGGTTGCAGGGAAGGCTAATGTCCACGCCCAGTTTTGTGGTGTGTGCCTGTTATTTGAAGCACTTCCGTCACACTGGGTTGTCTGGGGCAGCTCTGGGCTATGGGGCTGGCGATGGGCAGGAGTGTTTCCTGTCCACCAGGATGGTGGCTGTGAGCGGACACCCCCCTTTTCTTGGGAAGTTGTGTTGTTTAGTGAATTTTCTCAGCCACTGGATTATTGCCTTTTGTCTCAGAGCTCTCTTAGTTCTGCTCTTGACTTGACGTGCCCAAATTTCAATTCTTTGAAGCTTTCTGTATTGAGCTTCTTAGAGTAATTGTTTTAGAAAAAGCAAAAAGGATTTAAAAAAAAAAAAAAAAAAAAAAAAAGAAAAAAAAAAGGCTCTCCTCAGAGATCTAATGGGTTATTGAAATGCTAATAGACAAAGCAACCAGGGCCATTAAGGAAAAGTGCCCAGGGCAGAGAGATCAGCCTTGCTTTGGGATTTGCATATGCGCCTCAAGGCCTGATCTCCGCCCTTCCCCTTTCTGTGTTCACCAGAACTCCAAAAATCCTCTGCTTTTATTTTGGAGTTTTTCGTGTTGTTTTTTTTCTATGCCTGTCTCCTCTCTGCTGGGCTGGCTGCTCTCAGAGTCTCTGGTGTCTGGCCTCAGTCTATCTATGGTTGGAGTTTGAATCAGTAGAATGAGTTTCCGGTAAGAGCAGCCACTGCAATTCTCCCTTCTCCTTCCTGGAGCTGACAGCCCCTCCTCCCCCGGGACTGAGCCTGGCAGGGAGGGGCGCGGGTCCCCTGGCCGCAAAAACTTACAGATTTCGCTGATCTCAGCAGTTCCACGTTTTCATGAGTGTTGTATGAAGTATGCCCAAAGACAGATTGCTCTGTGGTGTCCAGTCCACGCAGTACCTGGCTTTTTACCTACTTTCCTGGAGGAGTAACTAAAACATACAGCTCACCAGTCTGCCATCTTGCCCCCTCCTGCAATGGTTTCTTGAGGAAGGAGCAGAAAATCTGCTGCTCATTTGCTTCTACAAATTAAATATCAGATATGCTTCCAGGGTTGTGGAATGGATATCAAAGAAGTACAAGGCACACCCTTTGCTTGGGAAGCTAATAATCCAGAAAGGGAGTCAAGATTTATAGCTATAAAATGGCTCCAGAGCTAGAAAAAGCAGTATATAAATTGGGTAGCGTTTGTCACAGGTGGGAGTTAAGAAGCTCAAGGGAAGTCTTCTGGCCTCCAAATATATTCCTTGTGCTAAATAAGAATAAAATCCAAACAGTATCTCAGAGCCTAAAAGGCCCCCATGTGAGATAGTCCCTGCCTGAGGCTCTCAGACTTGATCTCAAGAGACAAAGCCCTGTCCCTGTCACTCTTTGTTCCAGCCACATCAGACTTGTCTCATTTCTCAAATGTGCTATGATGATTCCCATCTCAGGACCTTTACCCTCCTGCTACCTTTAGCCTTTCCTTCTACCTTTAATATACTCTTTGCTCTCTCAAGGGCTTATTTCTTATTTTGAAACTATCAAAATACATCCCAAGGAAGATGTAAGTAGATTGAATTATGTACCCCAATTTAGACATGTTCTGAGTCTTAATCCACATCGCTATGGTATGAACCCATTGTAAATAGGATCTCCTGAAGACATTTTCTTCAGTTAAGGTGTAGCCCAACCAAATGAGGTTGGGCGTTAATTAAGATTACTGGAGTCCTTTATAAATGGAAGAAATTCAGAGTCAGAGAAAGTCATAGGGAGGAGCCAGGAGCTGGAAGTCAATGGAATCTGGAAGAGAAAGGAGAGGATGTTGCCATGGTAGGGGAGGCAGGGATAAAAGCCCAGGAGCCTCCAAGATTGCCAGGAGCCAGCACCAGAATTCCAGAGTCTTTGGGGAGAAAGTTGACACCTCAGTTTTGGAATTCTCCTAGCCTCAAAACCACAAGCTGGCAAATTCTCTTTGTTTAAGCCAAACCAGCATGTGGGTATTTGTGACAGCAGCTAAGACAGAACTATGACAGGAATATTTCCTGTCCTCCAATATTCTCTCATACCTCCTGGTTTCATTCCATACCATGATTTGGAATTGTTTTATTCTCTTTACTTGCTTTTTGTTTGTAACTGCAGTGTAAACTTCATACAGAAAACTTCTGTCTTTTTTTCCCCCTCTTTGTAAAACTAATACTGAGTACCAACAAGAAACATAGTAGCCACTAGGCAAATATCTGTTGAATAAATGGAAGAGTTATTTTCACTTGCTTGATATTCCACTGATTCAGTTGGCTGTATAAACATGCTTTTAAAAGGCAAATACCATGAGGATGGCCAAATTCCATTAGCATTTTATTGTGATTTGGTTTAATCAGATATGTTTTCTTCTAAATGCTTATGATAAGAAAATAAAATTAGGACACACAGAGAGAAAAAGATAGAATTGGGTGCTTTCTTGTAAAGGCCTGAATGGAAAACTACAGTAATACAGATTGAGGGTATCAGAAATCTCAGGGCTAAAAAAAGAGAACAAAAATGAGGAATAGAAGATACTAAAATTATGCCTATACATAAATATGCATTCTTTACATTATTCCCTCTCTTCTCTCTTCTTCCTAAAAAGTTTTTGAGAACATGGATTACATATTATTCTTTTACATTTACTTTTAACCTTAAAATAATTATGCTCCCATAAAATGCAAATATATGTATACATGTATATTTTATATATATATATGTATAAATATATATGCTGTAAGATAAAAATTCCCCTTTTACATCCCACCTCCACCCTTACCCCAACTTCATTCTCCTCTCCAAAGAGAGGTAACTGCTATTAACAGTTTGGAGTATAGACCTTCAAATAATTTTCTGTCCACTTCCGTGCTTTCTACTGTGTCTTTGTATAACCATTTTATTGATTTCTATTCTGATCTTTATTATTTCCTATTCTCTGTTTTCCTTGGCTTTATACTCTTCTTTTTATAACTTCTGAAGTTGAATGCTTAGCTCATCAATTTTCTGCTTTTCTTCTTTTCTAATTGAATATTTAAGGCAAAATTTTTCCTAAGTAGAGCTTTAGCATCTTACTGCAACTTTTGATATTTTTATTGTAGTCTAGTCTTAAGTGTTTCTCAATTACATTGTGATTTATTCTTTGAATAATGAAATATTTAGAAATGTGTTTTAAATTTTTGAATTATTTTGGTTTATTTTTAAATATTTTGTGATTCATCTCAAAATTATTTGTAGTCAGAGAATGAAATTTAGATTCTTTGATAAAAAATGGACACTGCATTAATTTTCACGTGATTAAAATGACTTATATTTGCACTAGTTCAAGATTGTTAATTGTATTTTTCACATCTTATATACTTTACAAGTATTTTTGCTTGATCCATTAATTACTAAGAAAGGTATCTTAAATCTCCCATTGTGAAGGTGGATTTTCAGCTTCTCTTGGTAGGTCTATGAGACTTTCTTTTGTATATTCTGATGCTTCTCACTGCATATAGGTTAGACTTACTATAACTTCTCACTGGATTCATTGCTGTATAGGGAGAAGCAGTATGATGTAGCATTTTGGAACATCTTCTATGAAGTCAGATTACCTGGATTTGAGTCCTAGCAATGCTATGTAATAACTGTGTAGCCTTGGGCAAGTTACCTAACCTCTCAGTATCTCAATGCCTTCACTGATAAAATGGAGAAAATACTACTACTACTAATGCTACTGTTGTGAGAATGAAATGGGTTAGTTTATGCAAGTCACTTACTACAATGGCTGGCCAAAGGTTATTGAACACTATAAAAATGTTCAATTCTGACCTGAGTATTTTAAAGGACCAGGTCAGGTGTTTCGTGAGGCCAGGCTCAGACATTTCAATGGACGGGCCTATTTCCTGACCCAGGCTCTTGATTTGATGGAATGGTCCACTCCATTTGCTTCCTTTGCTCAGCACAATATTTTTTAATATACAGAGTGTAGCAGTTTGTTTAATGTGTGTGTGTATGTGTTTACAAAATAGTATTCCATTGTATAAATATGCCACAATTTATTTGTCCATTCTTCTCTTGATGGATATCTGTGCTACTTCCAGTTTTTTGCTTTTAGGAATAAAGCTGCCATGAACAGATGTCTTTTTTGTGGACATGTGTTTTAGTTTCTCTGAGTTAAATCCTCTTGGTAGAACTTCTGATTAACTTTCTAAGAAACTGCCCAAACATTTTGCAGAATATAATTTTATATTCCCACCAGCAAAGATGACACTACTTCTGGTGGTTTTATAACCTTGCCATTATTTGAGTTTGCCTACCTTTGAAATTTTAGCCATTCTAGTGCTGTGTGGTAGTATTTCATTACAGTTTTATTTGCATTTCCCCAATAACTAGTAACATTGAGCACCTTTGCATATACCTATTGGTCCTTGAAATATTTTTTTGTGAAGTATCCGTTCAAGCATTTTGCTCATTTTAAAATTGGGTTATCTTTTTAGTTTTGGGATTTCAGAGTTTGCTACCTAATCTGGACCAATGTCAATATACATGTAGTAAAAATATTTTCTTGCAGTCTGTTACTTGGCTATTCATTTCCTTAATGGTGTCTTTTAAAGGAGGACAATTTAATTTTGAAGAAATACATTTAGTCAATTGCTTATTTTATAGTCAGTTTTTTTAAATTCTAAAGAAATTGTTGCCTGCCCCAAGTACACAAAGATATTCTGTTTTCTTCCAGAAGCTTTATAGTTCTAGCTTTTATTCTCAGCTACGTAATTTATCTTGAATTAATTAAGGGTAAAGTTTGTGAGGTAGGAGTTGAGGTTCATTATCTTTTTCATTGGTTTAAAAGACTTCTTTTTCCCTATTGAATTGTTCTGGCACTCATATATGTGTGGGTCTATTTCTGGGGTCTCTATTCTATGCCATTAATGTATTGGATTATCCTTATGACAACAGCACACTCCTTTACACTGTAGCTCATAATAAATGTATTTTGAATTTTAGGGTGAATATTAAATATAACAAATATTGATACTGAATTCAGGTAGTGTGAATTCTCCATTGGTGTTCATCTTTTCCAAGATTGTTCATTCAGTTCTAGGTCTTTTGAATATACACACACACACACACACACATACACACACACAGATACATCTATATGTATACAATGGGATTGTTGACTTCTAATATGAATAGATGCTTGCTTTGTGTTAAATCAATGGATCAATTTTGGCAAAATAACCATCTGAAAAATATTTAATTCTCTTAATGATGAGCATGTTGTATCTCTCCATTTATTTTGTCTTCCTTTTTACTTGGAAATGTTTTATAGCTCTCAGTGCAGTGTTTTTGAGCATATTTTGTTAAATTTATTTCTAAGTATTTTAGGATTTTTGGAGGTAAACTTTGTTTTCGATTTTTTTGAAGCTTTTTAATAGTCCAAAGAAATATAGTTGATTGTATGTATACTTTTCTTATATTCTGTGACAATGTTCGTGCCGACTTGAATGTATTATGTTCCCTAGAAAGAACCATATTCTTTGATGCAATCTTGTGGGGCAGACATATTAGTGGGAATTAAGTTGGAACGTTTGGATTATGTTGTTTGCATGGAAATGTGCCCCACCCAACTGTGAGTGGTGACTCTAATTGGATAATTTCCATGGAGGTGTTACCCCACCCATTCAGGGTGGGTCTAAATTAAATCACTGGAGCCATATTAATGAGCTGACAAACAGAAGGAACTCAGTGCAGCTGTGAGTGACATTTTGAAGAGCAACCGAGAGTGACATTTTGAAGAGGAGCTACAGCCAGGGGGGACACTTTGAGGAACGCACAGAAGTTGAGAGAGTGGCTGCAGATGAGAGACAGTTTGAGGATGGCCGTTGAAAGTACACTCTTGCTCCACAGAAGCTAAGAGAGGACAAACACCCCAAGAGCAACTGAGAGTGACATTTTTGAGGAACTGCCACCTAGAGAGGAATGTCCTGGGAGAAAGCCATTTTGAAACCAGAACTTTGGAGCAGATGCCAGCCACGTACCTTCCCAGCTAAAACAGGTTTTCCAGACACCATTGGCCATCCTCCAGTGAAGGTACCCAATTGCTGATGACTTACCTTGGACACTTTATGGCCTTGAGACTGTAACTTTGTAATCAAATAAACCCCCTTTATAAAAGCCAATCCATTTCTGGTGTTTTGCCTTCTGGCAACATTAGCAAACTAGAACAATGTTAAACTGACTTTATTGGTTCTAGAAGTGTTTTAGTAGATTTCTAAGAGTTTTCTAACACATTATCATGTAATCTGTGAATAAAGAGACCTTTATTTCTTCCTATCAATGTACATGACTCTTTTTTTTTCTTGCCTTACTACAAGGGCTAGGACATCCTTTACAATGGAAAATCAAAATAGTGAAAGTATCTGAGGAACATAGCAAGTATTGTGTTCACCAGTAAATGCGGATGTTACCTGTATGTTTTTCATGGATGCTTATATTAAGGGAAGGGTCCTTTATTTCTAGTTTGAAGAAAGTGGTATTTTTTCCTTTTTCCTTTTAGTCATGAATTGGTATTGGGCTTTCAAATGTTTTTCTGCTTCTATTGAGATAAGTATATGATTTTTCTATTTATTTTGTTAACATGGCATTTTAAATTCATTGATTTTTGAAAGTTCAAAAGACATTTTCTTGGGACAAATGTCTCTTGGTCTTGTTGTGTAATCCCTTTTATATATTTCAAGTTTCTGTTTGTTAATGTGTATTTATGCTCATGAGAGATCTCAGTCTCCAATTTTCTTTATTTTAGTATCTTTACCAGTTTTTGTACCAGGGTAATTCTGGCTTCATAAAATTCATTGGAAAGGGATCTCTTCTCATTTCTTTTCTGAAAGAGTTTCTGTAAGGTTGGTATTATTTATTCCTTAAATGTTTAATAGAATTTGCAAGTGAAGCCATCTGTATTATTGTTTGTAGTGGAGGTTTTAATTGTGAAATGGTGTTCTCTATTAGGTGAAGGTTTTCTATTTCATCTTGAGAGAGTTTTGGCAATTTGTGTCTTTCAAGGAATTTGTCCATTTTATCTAATTTGTCAATTTTCTGTGTACATGTGTTTATAATATTCCCTTATTATCTTTTAATTACCTATAGGATTCATAATAATGTCTTTTCTTTCATTCCTGATATTGGTGATTTATAGGATCTCTAATTTTTTCTCTTGATCAGTCTAGATGGGGGTTTATCAATTTTTTTGATATTTTCAAGTGGCCAACTTTTGGGTTTGATTGATTTCCTCTCAATTGTTTCATTGTTTTTTTTTTTTTTTCTTTATTTTTCTTTTCCACTGTTTACTTTGGTTTAAATTTGCTTTTTTTTTTTTTTAGCTTTTTAAGATAGGAGCAAAGATTGTTGATTTTAAACCATTTTTTCATTTCCAATATAGGCATTTAGAGCTATAATTTTCTCCCTAAGCACCACTTTACTCCACTGCATGTATTTTGGTAAGCTTTGTATTCACTATCAATTAGGTAGAAATATTTCTAATATTTATTGTGGTATATTCTCTGATTTATGTGTTTTTTTGTGGTATGTTGCATAACTGTCTAATATTTGTGATGTTCCAGATACTTTAAGTTATTAGTTTCTAATTTAATTCTATTGTGGACAGAGGACTTATCCTGTGTAATTTCAATCCTTTGAAATGTAATGATATTTGTTTTTATGGTCCAAAATATAGTCTATTTTTGTTAGGTTTTTCCATGTGCAATTGAAAAGAATGCATATTCCGCATTTGCTGGGAGATCGTGTTCATACATGTAAATTATTTCAAGTTGATTGGCAGTGTTACTCAAGTCATTTATATCCTTATTTATTTATTTGTTTTCCATTTGTCCTATCACTGAGACAGGAGTATTAAATTACCCAATTATAACTGTGGATTTATCTACTTCTCCTTGTAGTTTTGTTAGTTTTTGCTTCATGCACTGAAATTTTGTTATTAACTGCATGAATATTTAGGATTTCTATATTTTCCTGATGAATTGACTCATCATTATAAAATAATTGTTTTTTAATCTCTGGTAATAATCCTTGACTTCAAGGCCACTAATCCTTCACTTTCTGTATCCAATACACTGTCATTAGCTATACTGTAATAATTTTCTTTCAGATAATGTGTTTTTCAGGTTATATTTTCATTATGTACTTTTTATGTTTTCTATTTACCTACTGAGTCTCCATCTGTGCTCATTATACCTATCTTTTCCTCTAAATCCTACACATAATGCTAATAGCAGTTTTACACTAACATTTATAGCATATCTTGATTTGTTTCCATTTGCTGTTTTACTTGATGGCTATAGATCATTAACACTTCTTGAACAATGGGGCACAAAGTCCATCCTTTCCAAGCACAGGGGCAGATCAACACTTGCCACACATATGGTTAGCGTTGTCTCTTGGGCCAAGTTGATATCTTCATTCCAGATCTGGGCTTCCATGTTTCTGCCCTGTAAGACATTCTTCTTTCAGTTTATCCATTCTTTGTCCCTTGTATTCCAGGCTGGCTGTGGTTTGGCTCATACAAATTTTGCAAGAAAACTAATTGGCCTTGCATGTACTTCATAAGGTTCTGAACCACCAGAAAAAAGAACTTACATTGATCCTTCCTGGATAGCTGAATTTTCAATCCTGACTTCCACTAAAGTGGTTTATTGCTTCCATGTTTAGTTAATCCCTCACATGGAGCCCTATTCTCTGGGGAATCACTTTCTGGAAGCTCAGGGAGATCACTGATAGAGCTGATTCTGGTCCTACTCTCAGAGTACACTATCTGGATAGGCTCAGAATTTTCCAAACCACCAATTTCTGGTTTCCATGTACTTCAGAGGTAAGTTTTCAGCTTTATCTCTTTCCTCTCACATTTTGCCATAAGCTACAAGGAGAAACTAGTCTGCATTTTCCACACTTAACTTCAAAATCTCCTCAGCTAAATATCCATGTTCATCACTTTCAAGTTCTGCCTTCCATTCAGCATCAGAACTCAATTTCACCAGTTTTCTGCCACTTTAAAACAAGGATTGCCTTTCTTCCATGTTCCACTTTGCTAAAGTTGCCAAAATGTAATATACCAGAAATGGATTGGCTTTTACACTGCGGGTTTATTAGTTCACAAATTTACAGTTCTAAGGTCACAATTAAGACATCAACAGTATGATACCTTCTCTGAAGAAAGGCTGATGGCATGTGGGGTTCCTCTGTCAGCTGGGAAAGCACATGGCTGGAGTCTGCTGGGCCTCTCCCAGGGTTAGCTTCTTGTTTCCATTGCTTTCTCCAAAATGTCTCTGGGCTTCTGTCTTAGCTTCTCTCAGCAGCTGTGCATTCTTGATTGTTTCTTCCAGGGCATTTCTCTCTAAGCATATGGAAGTCTTCTCTTAGCTTTTCTGGGGCAAACTCTGAATTTTATCTCTCAACTTCTGTCCTGGTTCTAGTTACAATGACTTGTCTCCAAACGTCTGGGTTCTGTGTCACCTATGAGACCCCCGCCCCGAGCTCTCTTAAGAACTCCAGTAAACTAATTAAGACCCACCTTGAATGGGTGGGGTCACAACTTCATGGAAATATTCTGTCAAAAGATCCCACCCACAATTGGGTGGGTCACATCTCCATGAAAACAACCTAATCAAAAGATCCCAGCCACAATAGGTCTGCCCACACAAGAGTGGATTAAAAGGTATGGGGATGATTCTTCAACCTTTACAGGAGAGAGAAAAGAGAGACGAATAGAGGCAGGAACAGACAGTTGGAGGAAGTCCAAGTGTGAAGGGCAAATAAAAAATAAATTCTAAATCTTCACATACTAGGGCAGGAGTATAGTAACTTGGGGCAATTAATTGGAGATATCATTGGTTTTTACAATTTTCTAAATGAGATATCTAGAGAAGCATTAGAATGACTCACCAATAAACTTTCTGAATAACACTCTTAAAATTGTGTGGGGTGACATAATTGGTTAATTTTTTCATATTTGCTATTTTTAATTGAGATATAATTCACATACCATTAAAACCACCTTTAAAAGTGTACATTTCAGTGGTTTTGGTGTATTCACAAGGGTGTGTAAACATCACCACTATCTAATTCAATATTTTCTTCATGCCACAAAGAAACCCTATCCTCATTAGCACTCACTCCCAATTCTCTCCACTCCCTAGCTCCCTGGTAAACTCTAATCTACTTTCTGCCTCTATGGATTTGTCTCTTTTGAACATTTTACATAAATGGAATCACACACTTTGAAGTCTTATGTGTCTTTTTGCATTTAGCATAATGCTTTCAAGGTTCATAATTGTAGCATGTATCAGTACTCCATTAAGTTTTGACTGAATAGTGTTCCATTGTATAGATATACCACATTTTGTTTATCTGTAAACCAGTTGATGGACATTTAGGTTGTTTCTACTTTGGAGCTATTATCAATAATACTGCTATGAATAGTTACTTACAAGCTTTTGTGTGGACATATGTTTTCAATTCTCTTGGGTACATAAGTAGGAGCAGAATTGCTGGAACTCTATGTTTAACTTATTTGGAACTGCCAAACTCTTTTCCAAAGTGGTGGCATATTTTGCATTCCCACCAGTAATATATGAGTTCTCCAATTTCTCCACATTCTCACAAATACTTATTATTGTCTGTCTTTTTAATTATAGCCATCTAAGAGTGTGTGAACTGCTTTCTCATTGTGGTTTTGATATTTGTTTCCTTAATACCTGATGATATCAAACATCTTTTCATGATTTTTTTTTTTCATATCTTTCCTTGAATAGAAGTGGCAAGAGAAGTTAATCTTGTTTTGTTCCTCATCTTTGGAGGAAAGCATTCAAGCTATCACCATTAAGTGTGACATTAGCTGGGGGTTTTTGTGAATGCCCTTTATCAGATTGCAACCTTTACTTGTATTCCTACTTTGTTGTGTTTTATCATGAAATGTGTTGGCTTTTGCCAAATGTTTTTTCTCTGTCTACTGAGATGACCATATGGATACATTAATTAGTTTTCAAATGCTAAAACAACTTTGAATTCTGGGGATAAGTTTCCACTTGGTCATATGTATATATATATTATAAGATGCTGGATTCAATTTTCCAATAATATAATGAAGATTTTTAAGTCTATATTCAAAAGGAGTATTTGTCTGCAGTTTTCCTTTCTCATGATCTCTTTGGTTTTCATAACAATATAATACTGGCTTCATAGAAGGAGGCATGAAGTGTTTCCAACACTGCTATTTTTATTTTTTAAAGTTTGTGCATGATTTGTGTTAATTCTTTAAATGTTTGGTAGAATTCTCTGGGGATGTAGTCTGGTACTGGTCTTTTCTTTGTGGGAAGGTTTTGTGATTATTAATTCAATCTTTAAATTGTTACAACTCTATTCAGGTTTTTATTTCATCTTGAATCATTTTAGACAGTTTTTGTCTCTCTAGAAATTTTTCCATTTCATCTAGGCCATCTGACTTGTTGGTATGGCAAACAATTGTTTGTAGTATTCTCTCAGAGTACTTTTTACTTCTATTAGGTGGTAGCAATGTCCCTTTTTCCATTCCTAATTTTAGTAATTTTTGTCTTTTCTTTTTGTTTCTTGGTTACTCTAGCCAAAGTTTTATAAATTATTTTTAGCTTTTCACAGAAGCATACTACTGGTTTTGTTGATTTTCTCTTTTTTTTTCTACTTAAATTACTTTTGCTGTTTAAGTGTTTCCTTTTTCTGATTGCTTTGTGTTTAACTTGCTCTTTTTTTCCCCTAGTTTCTTAAGGTGGGATTTTGGGTTATTGATTTGAGATCTTTTTATTGCTATAATTTTCTCCATATGCACTGCTTTTATTGCATTCCACACGTTTTCTATGTTGGGTTCACATTTTTATTCATCTCAAAGTATTTTTCCCCTGTGATTTCCTCTTTGATCCACTGAGTATTGAATGTCCTCATTTGCAAATTTCCCAAATTCCCCTCCATGATTTCTTATTTCATGATATTACGGTTGCATAAAATATTTTATATGATTGCAGTACTTTCAAATTTATTAAGACCTGTTTTATTGCCTATTATAAGATCTATAATGGAGAGTATTCCATGTGTACTTGAGAAAAATGCACATTCTGATGTTCTTGGGTGGAATATTCTAAGATGCCTGGTTGGTTTATAGTGCTTTTCTAAACATATTTTTCTTTGATGATCTTCTGACTAGTTATATCTATGATCATAAATTGAGATTATGAAGTTTTGAACTACTATTTTTGAATTGCCTATTTATCTCTTCACTACTGTCAGTTAAGCATGTTTTGGGGCTCTGTGGTTAGGTGCTTATATGTCTATGATTGTTATTTCTTCTTGGTGGATTGGCCATTGTTCTGGTTTGCTAATCTGCCATTATGCAAAATATCAGAAATGGATTGGCTTTTACAAAGGAGGTTTATTTGGGTACAAATTTACAGTCTGAAGGCCATGAAAATGTCCAAATTAAGGCATCAGCTCACATATACCTTCACCAAAGTAAAGCCAATGGTGTCCGGAAAACCTCTGTTAGCTGGGAAGGCATATGGCTGGCATCTGCTGATCCTGGGTTGTGTTCCAGCTCCTCTCTCAGCTCCTGTGAATTCTTCAAAATGTTGCTCTTGGGGGCATTTTGCCCTCTCTTAGCTTCCTTTGGAGCAAACACTGGGCTAACATCTCCAAACTGTCAGCAAAAGTCTGCTTTCAGCAGCTGTCTCCAAATGTCTCTCTGAGATACTCTGCAAAATGTTCCTCTCAGCTGCTCTCCAAAATGTCTCTCTCAGCTGTTCTCCAAATTGTCCCTCTGAGCTGCTCTGAGGTCCTTCTGTTTGTGAGCTCTTTTATAGGACTCCAGTTATTAAATCAAGACCCACCCTGAATGGGTGGGGTCCATATCTCCATGGAAATTATCCAATCAAACATTTCACAATTGATTAAGTCATGTCTTCATGGAAACATTCAGTTAAAGGATTCCCATCCAATCAACACTAATACATCTGCCCCCACAAGATTGCATTAAAGAACATGGAGTTTTGGGGGACAGAATACATCCAAACCATCACAGCCGTATTTTAAAAATAAAATGCCTTTCTTTGCTTCTAGAAACAATTTTTATCTTAAAGTCTATGTTTTATTATATTAGAACAGCCATTCCAGCTCTCTAATGGTTCCTGTTTACACAGAATAACATTTTACATCATTTTACCTTCAATAACTTTGTGTTTTTTTAAACACAAAGTGTGTCTCTTGTAGATGGCAAATAATTGAAACTAATTTTTTTCCTTTCTGCAAATTTTTGGCATTTATTTGTAGAATTTAATCCATTTGCATTTAGTGTAGTTGCTGATAAGGTAGGATTTGTCTTCCATTTTTCTATTTATTTTCTACATTATGTTCCTCAATTCCTTCATTATTGCATTCTTTTGTTTTAATTAGATATCTTCTAGTGTACCATTTAAAATTCCCTGTCAGTTCTTTGAGTGCATATTTTTACTTCTTCCTTTCCAATTTAGATGCCCTTTATTTCTTTTTCTTGCCTAAGTGCTCTAGCTAGAACTTCTAGCACAATGTTGAATAACAGTGGTGATAGTGGGCATCCTTGTCTTGTTCCAGATCTTAGAGAGAAAGCTTTCAGTCTTTTCTCATTGAGTATGATGTTAGCTGAAGGCTTTTCATATATTCCCTTTATCACATTGAGGAAGTTTCCTTCAATTCCTAGCCTTTGAAGTGTTTTCATTAAGAAAGGATGCTGAATTTTTTCAAATGTCTTTTCTGCCATTAATCAAGATGATCATATGGTTTTTCCCCTTTGATTTATTGATATGGTGCATTACATTAATTGATTTTCTTGTATTGAACCATCCTTGCATATCTGGAATAAAATACACTTGGTCATGGTGTATAATTCCTTTAATGTACTGCTGGATTTGAGTTGAAAGCATTTGGTTAAGGATTTTTGCATATATTCATTAAAGGGATTGCTCTGTAATTTTCTTTTCTTGCAGTTTGTCTTCCTGGCTTTGGTATTAAGGTGATGTTGGCTTCATAGAATGAGTTTGGTAACTTTTCCTGTTCAATTTTTTTGAAGAGTTTGAGCAGGATTGGTACTAATTCTTTACTGAATGTTTGTTAGAATTCACATGTGAAACCATCTGGTCCTAAGCATCTGGAATTGCATCTCATAAGTTTTGATGTGTTGTGTTCTCATTTTCATTTGCTTTAATATATTAACTGATTCCTCATGTAATTTCTTCCTTGACCTACTGGTTTGTTTAAGAGTGTGTTGTTTAGCCTTCATATATTTGTGAGTTTTCCAGGCATTCACCTATTATTGATTTCCAGCTTCAGCACATTATGATCTGAGAAACTGTTTTATATACAATTTCAAATTTTTTAAAATTTATTGAGACCTGCTTTGTGACCCAATATGTGGTCTGTCCCTGAAAATGATCCATGAGTACTTGAAGAAAAATGTATTTCATGTTGTTGTGAGGTGTAATGTTCTGTAAATGTCTGTTAAAGTTTCGTTCATTTATCATATTACTCCATATCTCTTTTTCTTTATTGGTCTTCTGTCTAAATGTTCTATTCATTGATGAGAGTGGTGTATTGAAGTCTCCAACTATTATTTTAGGGGTGTCTCCTTCTCCCTTCAGTATTTTCAGTGTTTGCCTCATGTATTTTGGGCAGTCTGACTTGGTGTATAAATATTATGATTGTTATGTCTTCTTGATGATTGGTCTCTTTTATTAATACATAGTGTTCTTCTTTGTCTCTTTTAATTGTTTTACATTTGAAGTCTAATTTGTCTGATATTAGTTTAGCTATCCCTGCTCCTTTTTGGTTGTTGCTTGCATGAGATATCTTTTTCCAACCTTTCACTTCCAACCTATTTTTGTCCTTGGGTCTAAAGTGAGTCTCTTGTAGACAGCATACAGATGGATCCTTTTTTTCATATCCATTCTACCAGTCTATGTATTTTGATTAGGGTGTTTAATCCATTAAAACATTTAATGCTATTACTGTAAAGGCAGTACTTCAACAATTTTGTCATTTGGATTTTATACATTGCATCTTATTTTTTTTCTGTTTTTTCCCTTTTAGTTTCCTTTCTGATAATCTTCATTTCTACACTGTTCTCCAAAAATCTCTCCCCTGTCTTTTCCCATCTGCCTGTAGCACTCCTTTTAGTGTGTCTTGTAGAGCAGATCTCTTGTTCACAAACTCTCTCAGCTTCTGTTTATCTGTAAATATTTTCAACTCCCCCTCATTTTTGAAGGACATTCTTTCCAGATATAGAATTCTTGGCTGACAGTTTTTCTCTTTCAGTATCTTAAACATATCGTACCACTGCCTTCTTGCCTTCATTGTTTCTGCTAAGAAATACATACATAGTCTTATCGAGCTTCTCTTGTACATGATGGATCACTTTTTTCTTGCTGCTTTCAGAATTCTCTCTTTGTCTTTGGCATTTGACAATCTGAGTAGCAAGTGTCTTGGAGTAGGTCTATTTGCATCTATTGTGTTTGGGGTATGCTGAACTTCTTAGACCTGTAATTTTATGTCTTTCCTAAGAGTTGAGAAATTTTCAGTCATTATTTCCTCCACGATTCTTTCTGCCCCTTTTCCCTTCTCTTCTCCTTCTGGGCCATCCATAACATTTATATTCATGCAATTCATGTTGTCATTCAATTCCCTGAGACCCTGCTCATATTTTTCAATTCTTTTTCCTATCCATTCTATTTTGTTTAGGATTTCAGTGTCCTGTCCTCTAGTTCCTGAATCCTTTCTTCTGCCTCTCCAAATCTGGTGTTGTAAGTCTCCATTGTGTTTTTCATCTCTTCTATTGTGCCTTTCTTTCTCATGAGTTCTGTTATTATTATTTTTTGAAAGCTCTGAGTTCTTCTTTATGGTCACCCAGTGCTTTCTTGTATACTTCATCTCTTTTGTCACATTTTCCTTTATCTCATTGATTTGATTTAGAAGATTTGTTTGAAAATCTTTAGTTCATTTTTTCAACTACTGTATCTCACCTGAAATTATAGTTTTTTTCTTTTGACTAGGCCATATCTTCATACTTCCTAGCATGACTAATGATTTTTTGCAGGTCTCTAGACATCTGATTTTCTTAGATGGTTTGTTGTGGGGGTCATTCTTTCTCTTTTGCCTTGGGTTTTCTTGTTGGTTGGCTATGTTCTCTAACTGCTCTTTGACATTTGGCTCAACTTATTCTAGGCCTCGAGCACAGCTTCTGTTTAACTGATCAGAATTCTTCAGCTCTTATTTTACTGATTCTTGCCTTTCTTATATGGAAGTTTTTCAAAATTGCTTTTTTTCTGAGCATTTTTTTCACCCCTAAGAAAAAGCTCTCTCTTCCCTCTTCCTCCTCAAGGAATGTTGATCTGCTGTTTGTCTGGTTTGTTTTGTTTTTGGCTTCTGTATGTTGTAACTCTCCTTTTTTTACTTCTAGCTGCTTTTACCTGTAGGTCTGGCTCTGGACAGAGGATCCCCCCATATAGGCTCAATCCCAGTCAGGTTTTTCCAGAGAAGACAGGCTCAGGACTCATGGAGGGGCTGTGTTCTGGTTTGCTGATGTTGCCATTATGCAAAATACCAGAAATGGATTGGCTTTTATAAAGTGGATTTTTTTAGGTTACAAAGTTACAGAAGACCATAGAAGCATCCAGACTAAGGCATCAACAAGATGATACCTTCACTGAAGAAAGTTGATGGTGTCTGGAACACCTCTGATAGCTGGGAAGGCACATGGCTGGTGTTTGCTGGTCCTTTGCTTCCAGGTTCCGGTTTCAAAATGGCTTTCTCCTTATCTTTTCTCTCTCAGCCTCTGTGCATCTTTGCTTGTTCTCCTAGGGTGTTTCTCTTTTAGCTTCTCTGGAGCTAACTCTGAGCCAGCATCTCCAAATGCCTTTCTGTCTGCATCTCCAAGTGTTTCCAAGCCCCAGCATCTGTGTCAGCTCTTGAACTTCTTAAATACTCCAATGAACTAATTAAGATCCACCCTGAATAGGCAGGTTCACACCTCCATGGAAATAACCCAAAGTTATCACTCACAGTTGGGTGAGTCACATCTCCATGGAAACAATTAAAAAAGTTTCCACGGAACAAGATTGGATTAAAAGATCATGGCTCTTTTGGCTTCCATAACAGTCTCAAACTGGCTCAGGACATAATCAGTTTCAAGGTGCCCTGGGGATGAGACCCAGCAGATTGCCAGTCTTTCCTGGGAAGCCTCTTTTTCTTTCCTGTTCCTGTCTTGTCCAGCAGATGGCACTTGTCAGCTATTGCTCTCCACAGGTCTAATGTGGTACTGTGTCTTTAATTCTTAGTAGACTCCATACCTGCCAGGGGCATGGTTGAGACAGAGGTTGAGGTACCTGGCTCTATGTGCCCCTTTTCTTGGGGCACAGCCTTTTTTCTAGTATTCTGAGATTAGCCAACTCCAGAAGCCTGTTTTTTATTTTTATTTTTAAAAATTTTTCATCATCCCTGCCTTCTTCCTACTGGGAGCAGAGATGATACGGGGTTTATTTCTTGTTTGCATGTAGATTTACCTGTGCTCAGAGCTGGTATTCAGAAATCTGAATTTGTTAATCAAATCTGCAATTGGAGCATGGTTGAGCTCCCCTTCCCTTGCTCCTAGTAAAAAGGGCTTCTATTGCCCACCAGGAGAGACTCTGGGTCAGTATTCTGTGTCATGGGGCAGGGGAACAAGCCACCACAGTGTGGAAGAATTCACTTATGGTTCTGTGCTGGGATTTATCAGTCTTGGCCCTTCATATCATTCTTGGTTGGTGTACAATGTGTGTTGGGTCTTTGAAGTCCTCCAAACAGTTGTTCCAGACAGTTCCTGACTATTTACTACCTTTCCTAGAGGACAAACTAAATCCTACACCTCCCTATGTCACCATCTTGGCCCTCCTATCCTGTGTATATATTTTTAGATTATTTTTTTCAACAGTTGTCCCAGTGATTACCATTACCATCATAATTTAAAACAATCTAATTCAGATTAATACCAACTTAATTACAATAATCTAAAAAATTTGCTCTTGTAAGCACTGTTACCTTCCTCTTTGGGCTGTTATTTTCATACACATTTCATCTTCATATATTGTGTATGCTTCAACACATATTTAGAATTGTTGCTTTTTGTAATTGTTTTTAAGTAAGATTGAAGAAAAACAGTTATAACAATACATTTATACTAGATTTTATATTTTCCTATGTAGTTACCTCCATGCAGCGCTACCTATACCTTAATGTGGATTCAAGTTGCAGTCTAATGTCCTTTCACTTCAGTCTAAAGGACTCCATTTAGTATTTCTTACAAGGCAGGTTGGCTTTCAATGAATATTCTGTTTTTGCTTGTCTGAGAACATCTTAGTTTCTTCTTCATTTTGAGGAATTATCTTGGTAGATGTGCTGGTTTGAATGTATTATGTACCCCAGAAAAGTCATATTCTTTTAACTCAATTCTTGTGAATGCAGACTTATTGTGGGTCAGATATTTGGATTAGGTTGTTTCCATGGAGATGTGACCCACCCAATTGTGGGTAGGACCTTTTGATTAGATTATTTCCATGGAGCTGTGACCACACCCATTAAAGATGGGTCTTAATTACTTTACTGGCATCCTCTATGAAAGGATTAAAAGCAGAGACACTTTGAAGAGAGACTGAGAAATGCTTAGAGAGAAAATGGTCAGAGCCAATACAGACCTAGACATTTGGCAATGCTAAGCTAAGAGATGAAGCCCAGAGTTTACCCTGGAGAAGCTAAGTGAAAACCCACAGATGCTTAAGGAGAAATGCAGTGGCATCAGAAGCTGCAAGCAATGCAACCTGGGAGCAAAGGACCAGCAGACACCAGCCAGGTGCCTTCCCAGTTGATGGAGGAGTTCTGGACAACATCAGCCTTTTCCTCAAAGAAGGTATCTACCTCCTGATGCCTTAATTTGGACACTTTTATGGCCTTAGAATTGTATATTTGCAACCTAATAAACCCCCTTTATAAAAGCCAATCCATTTCTGGTAGCTTTAGCAAACCAGAACAGTAGATATAATATTCTTTGTGGACAGTTTTTTTTTTTTTTTTTTTTTTCCTTTCAGCGCTTTGAATATGCCATTGCACTGCTTTCTGGTCTCCATGGTTTCTTATGAATAATTAAATTTTATCTTATTGAGGATCTTTTGTACATGATGAGCCACTTCTCTCTTCTTGGTTTCAAGATTCTCTCCTGTCTTTGTCTTTTTCCAGTTTAATTATTATTTATATAGGTGCAATAGGTATGGATCTCTTTAAATTTATCCTACTATGACTATGACTTTGTTGAGTTTCTATGACATGTGATTAATAATCTTCATCAAATTTGGGATGATTCTGCCTTTATTTCCTCAAATCCCTTTCTGTTCTTTTCTCTAACTTTTATCCCTTTAGAATTCCCATGGCATGAATGTGGGTATGCTTAATGGTGTCCAATGAGTCACTGAGTCTGTATTTAATTTTATTCTTCTTCTTTTTTTTTTTTTTTTTACATTCTGTCCCTTGACTGAACAATCTCAATTGACCTCTCTTCAAGTTTCCCAAATCTTTCCTCTTATCAATTAAATCTACTGTTCAATGCCTCTAGTTTTTTTTTAATTACATTTTAGTTACCATACTTTTATACTTCAATTTTCCTATTTTTTCCCATTATAAATTCTGTGTCTTTATTGGTATTCTTTCTTTGCTGAGACATCCTTTTCAAGCTTTGCTTTGGTACTGTAAGCATGTTCTTTAGTTCTTTGAACATATTTTAAGTGATTTAAAGCCTGCTTATTAAGTCCAACACCTAGGCTTTCTCAAGGACAGTTTCTAATGACTGCTTCTTTACTTATGCATGGATCATAATTTATTGTTTCTTTGTATGCCTTGTATTTTTTTGTTGAAAGTGCAACCTTTTAAATAATATAATGTGACAGTTTTGGAAATCAGATTCACTCTACCCAGGGTTTGTTGTGTTGTGTGTTGTTTCTGTTGTGCTTTTTGTTCAGTGACTTTTCTGAACTAATTATTAGAAGACCGTATTCTTTTTCATATGTGCCTCTAAAGTTTCTGATCATTTAGCTTAGTGGGCAATTAATGATTCCATGTAGATTACCATAAATAACTTTAAAGAATAAGCTTCTCAGTTTTTGCAAAGGAGCTCTGTGTGAGTGTTAGAGTATGCCTTCAGTATTCAGGTATGTGGTTGAAAACTCTGCCATAGCCTTCACTCAGGCTTGCACAAAGGCTCAACATCAGCCTGTGAGAGTTTAGGGTCTTCTCCAGTCTTTCTTGCTCATACTCAGAGTCCTAGGCATGTACTCAGCCAGACACATGCCTGTGGCCTTCTAGATTCCCAGGA
This sequence comes from Choloepus didactylus, assembly GCF_015220235.1. Taxonomy (NCBI): domain Eukaryota; kingdom Metazoa; phylum Chordata; class Mammalia; order Pilosa; family Megalonychidae; genus Choloepus; species Choloepus didactylus. Next base: position 22,908,916 of record NC_051311.1, read on the forward strand.
ATATGTCTAAGATTTTCAAAGGCTATATGCACATATCATTCTCCAGCTTGCCTTTTTAAGCTTTTAGGTTAGCCTAGTGTTAAATTCAATTGTTGTCCATAACCTCAGTTAACACTTTCTTGTACTTGTCTTTGAAAAATACCCCTACTCACCTCCATGAGGAAAAGATTTTCTGCAGCTGGCAAGCTTCTAGACGGGTCATATATGGACAACCTTGAAAGGGGGTCATCTAGGGAACAAACAGTTCAAATAATGTTGATTCTTTGGGAATAAGGCCTTGAAGAAGTTCCTTCCCATGTGCTCATTCCAACATCTACCAGGATGCTGGATTTCACCATGGATGTGTGTTGTTATTTTTCAGTCCTACAATGGAGGTGGAGAGTGGGTGTTTGGAGTAGAGCAAGTTCAAATGCCACAAAGCTCAATGCCACCAAGATTCATTGAATTTTCTTGAACCAATTGCCCTGGATTGCTGCTGGGAATTGACTGATCTTCAGAGTTCTGAAAAAGTTAATTCTGACAATGTTTGCTGGTTTTCTTATTACTTTTATGGAGAAGAGAATTTTTCAAAATCCTCACTCCAGCAGTTTCTCTGACATCATATAATTAGTATACTTTCATAAGGTTTCATATAAAATTAAAAAAATGGTCTTCTCAGTTATATAAAATATTTGTAAAGTATTTAGAAATTATATCAGAATATAGAGGATCTAGTTTAGGTCAGATTCCTTTACTTAAAGTAGTCCATGGATTTATTTTATTTTTATTTTTTTATTAGAGAAATTGTAGGTTTACAGAACAATCATGTATAAAATACAGGATTCCCATACACCATCCCACCACCAATGCATTGCATTGTTGTGGAGCACTTGCTACAATTGGTGATAGCAAACTTTTATAGTTGTACTATCAATAGTTGTATGATTTAATTAAAACCCATGGTTTTAACGTTTATTGTGTAACCATGTATAGCATTTCCCCTTTTAATCACATTCAGTTATATATTTCAGTGATGTTAATAGCATTTACAATGCTGTGTTACCATCAACAGGATGTGTTTTGTGTCCCAGCATATGATCTATACTAGAGAATGTTCCATGAGCTCTTGGGAATAATGTATATCCTGCTGTTTTGGGTTGCAATGTTCTATATATGTCCATTAGGTCTAGTTTAATTTATCATATTATTCCAGTTCTTTGTTTCTTTATTGATCCTCTGTTTGGGTGTTCTAGCTATTGGAGAGAATGGTATGTAGAAGTCTCCCACTATTATGGTGGAGTCATCTATTATCCCCTTCAGTTTTGCCAGTGTTTGTCTCATGTACTTTGTGGCATCTTGATTAGGAGAGTAAATGTTTGTGATTGTTATTTCTTCTTTGTGAATTGCCCCTTATATTAGTATATAGTGTCCTTCTTTATATCATAACATTTTTGTGCTGCCCCAGCCTTTTTTTTTTTTTTGTTATTGCATGGAATATCTTTTTCCATCCTTTCACTTTCAACCTATCTGTATCTTTGATTCTAACATGAGTCTTTTGTAAACAGCATATAGATAGATTATATTTTTAACCCATTCTGCCAATCTGTGTCTTTTTATTGGGGAGTTTAATCCATTAATTCATTAACATTCAAAGTTATTACTGTAAAGGCAGCTCTTACTCCAACCATCTTATTCTTTCATTTTTGTTTGTCAGATATATTTTTCTCTCTTTTTATACTTTTAGTTACCCTTACTAACACTCTTCAATTCTGTATTCTCTAATCCTCTCTCTCCTGTCTTTTAAGTTGGCAGAACTCCCTTTATTAGTTCTTGTAGGGCAAGTGTCTTATTAAGAAACTCCTTCAGCTTCTGTTTATCTGTGAATATTTTAAGCTCTCCCTCATTTTTGAAGGACAGCTTTGTTGGATAGAGAATTCTTGGATGGTAATTTTTCTCTTTCAGAATCTAAAATATGTTGAACAACTGCCTTCTTGCCTCCATGATGTCTGATGAGAAATCAGCACTTAGTCTTACTTGGCTTCCCTTGTATGTGGTGAATCATTTTTCTCTTGCTGCTTTCAGAATTTTCTCCTTCTCTTCATCATTTGACAGCCTGATTAGTATGTGTCTTGGATAGGTCTATTCAGATTTTTTTTTTTTTTCTGTTTGAAGCACATTAGGCTTCTTGGATTTGCATATTTATGTCTTTTATAAGGGTTGTGAAATTTTCAGCCATTATTTCTTTGAATAGTCCTCCTGGCCCTTTTCCCTTTTCTTCTCCTTCTGGGATACCCATTAAGTATATGTTTTTGTGCATCATTGTGTCAATCATTTCCCTGAAACCCTACTCATATTTTTTCATTTTTTCTCCATTTGTTCTTTTGTCTGTTCAAATTCAGTTGCCCTGTCTTCTAGCTCACTGATTCTTTCTTCTAACTCTTCAAATCTGCTCTTATGACTCTAGTATATTTTTAATTTCATCTATAGTGTCTTTTATTTCATGATATCTGTGATTTTTCTGTGCATTCTTTCAAATTCTTCATTATGCTTTTCTGGTGTCTTCTTAATGTCCTGTATCCCTTTATACACATTTTCATTCATTCCTTTCAAATGATTTAGGAGATTTATTTGAACATCTTTGATTAGCTGTTCCAGATTCTGTACGTCCTCTGAGTTTTTGATTTGTTCTTTTGACTGGGCAATTTTTTCTTGAGTTTTAGTGTACTTTGTGATTTTTTGCTGATATCTGGTTATCTGATTATCTTGATAGGTCTATTCTGAAGGTCAGTTTCTCTCTTTTGTCTTTTGTTTGGATTTAGATGTTGCCTTGGTTTGTATTAGGGTACTGCTTTGAGGGTTGGGTTGTCAGTGTTTCTCAGCCAAAACAGGTACCCAAGCATCAGGTGTAGATCAGCTCCAACGTGCCTGGGATAAGGTCTGGAGTGGCTCTGAAAAACTCTGCTCTTTTCTCCTGCACTCTCTGGCCTGCCCAGAAGATGGCAGTCTTTGGTTACTTATTCATCCTCAGAAGCTGTTTACCTCCTGCTGCTCAGCAGAGTCTTACCAGGTGGGGTGAAACTGTGGGGTTCCTGTGCCCTCACTTTGCTGGCCAAAATCTGGCTCAGTGTGGGACTGTGTCCCCCTCTGTACTTGCAGCATGGCGACCCCAGTCTATAGCTGTCCCCCATCAAGGATCAGGCTGCCCACTGCTATTTCCCTCAAAGTTGGGGGATAGGCACCAGGACTCAGAGCTGAAATTAGTCTCTGTCCTTCTTTTCTCAGACTCTGTCTCTCACTGATCTGGGTCTTGAAATATACTTCCCTGTTCCCTGGGTCCCCAAATAGTTGATTCAGTTTCTGTCTGGCTACTTGCTGCTTTGGGGGAAAGAAGTAACTTTTGCCATTCCTTCCCTAATCCTCCATTTGGAAACTTCTCCTTGGTACCTCTTTTTCCCCTGAAATTTTATTGAGATATAGTCATATACCATATAATCATCCAAAGTGTACAATCAGTTGTTCACAGTATCATCATATAGTTGTGCATTCATCACACAATCAATTTTTGAACATTTTCATTGTTTCCCAAAAATAATAAAAGTAAAAATAAAAATAAATAAAAGTAAAGAAGAACATCCAAAACATCATGTCTCCCCTCCTGCCCTATTATTTATTTACTTTTTGTCCCCATTTTTCTACTCATCTGTCCATACAATGGATAAAAGGAGTGTGAGCTGCAAGGTTTTCAATCACATAGTCACACCATATAAGCTATTTAGTTATACAATCATTTTCAAGAATCAAGGCAACTGGATTGCAGCTCAATAGTTTCAGGTATTTCCTTCTAGCTATTCCAATACACTAAAAACTAAAAAGGGATATCTATATACTGCATAAGAATAACTTCCAGAATGACTTCTCAATTCCGTTTGAAATCTCTCAGCCACTGAAACTATTTTTTTTTAATCTGTCTTCCCCTGTTGTTCAAGAAGGCTTTCTCAATCCCACAATGCTGGGTCTGGACTCATCCTTGGGAGTGATGTCCCATGTTGCCAGAGAGATTTACATTCCTGGGAGTCATGCCCCATGTAGGGGGAAGTACACATGCCATGTTGATTTAGAGAGAGAAGTCTTGGTGCTCTTTTTTATTCCACCCTCCCCAGCAGCTTGAGTCCTGCTGTGTGTCCATGCTGTGTGGGCTTGGATCTCTGTGATTGGATGTAGATGGAAATCTGTCTCACTGCTCTGAGAGATTTTATAGTCTGTGCCCCGGTGGGAGTGGGAGGGATCCTGGCTGCTGCCTCTGGGCACTTCCCAAGCTGCATGGGACTGAGTGAGTGTAAGGGGAGAGGATTGGTCAGTCCAGGACAGAAGTTTCTTGCATGATATTATTCTGTTTCTTCAGTTCAGCATTTGTGAGATCCTTCTCCTGTCTTTACCTTCCTGTGGAGTTCTGACCAAGTGAGACTTGTCCTTTATTTGGAAGAATCTCTGGGGAGAGGTTATCAATAGCTCTCTTATACATTGCCATTTTGATGACAGCCAGTCTCCTCCATGGATTTTTAAACAAGAAAATTTGGAAAATTATGATACACATCTTGATATGATTCCTGAAATTTCACAAATCTGTTGAGAAAATCTTGGCAAAAGTGGTTTACATTTGAAAAAGGACAAATATATATAAAAGAAACAATATAAAAAAGTATGTATATTTGTATATCTAATATTTATATATTTATACAGAATATAGTATGTGAATAAATATATACACACATACATATATACATAACTGCTTGTACTAATCCCTTTGTGAGCAATAAATATGTTTCATAAATTAAGGTAAAATGAGATGGCTAGTAAAGAAATGGGAGAAGTGAGATTGAAAAATTTAGTTTTAATGTTAAAGTCACCTATTAATAGAGAAAACTGGAAGATTCAGGTTGACAGTATCCTCACAACTAGTCCAATTTATTTTCATATATATTTATGATTATATTGCTTAAGTTTTCACTTCATGCAAATAGGATGGTACTATGAGACTGCAGAATAAGGTAACTTCAAAACCCATCAAATAGTTTGCTCCTGGTAAAAAAGTTAATAGGGTTTAGACCAATCACATAAAATTCCACAGTGGGATATATACAAGTACATGTATTTCTTGTTTAAAGTGAATAAAAGAAAACTTTTCAGCAAGAAGAGGTTGTTGGTTATTGTTTTCTTTATATCATCTTGTATGAGGTATGTTAAGACCAGGTGCTCTTAAGAGAGAAAGCAGAAGCATTTGATAGATTTATTATGCCCAAAGTTCCCCAGGGAAAGGCAGCATACCACACAGGGCCATATGTGGAAAACACCAGGGTTGGTCACATGGCAGAGAGAAGAAGTGGGAATGAGAGAGTGTCTTTACTGTGGTTTCTGTGGAAAGGGTGGGACAGGGGTGTACCAGCATGTGGCTGGCTGGCTCTATTTGAAAGTGTCCCACCAGTTGGGACTGTTTACTTGTAAGCAGGCTAATATCAGCAATATCTAGGTGTACAGATGTGTAGGTGGGTCTCGGCCACCTATGGGTGCCTATAGATATTAAAGTATGAATTTATAGAAGCTATAAAATGTGGCTAATACAGGTATTGGCAGCTCTATATCTGGAAGTCTAGAGACTTGGCCTTGGTCTTGGATGATTAACACTCTCTGAAAGTTTGACTATGGCCAAATCATTTAAACATCTTGGCTTCGGTTTCCTTAACTTGACATACTGTAATGATAATATAAATATTTCATTTGCCCTATGGTGTCATTCCTTGAATTAAATAGCGTGTGAAAAGGATCTGAGATGAATAAAATAATATTTTTCTCTTTTCTTCCTACACCAAACTGCTCTTTTCATCATATTAACCATCAATCTAATTCCTGATAATACAACAGGATTTAACTTTTGAGCCCTTTTCTCACTATCCTTTTTTTTAATCACAAAATCTCCTTCCCTATCCAAACTATCCATCCAATAAATGCTAGAGATCCCCAGGATACAGTTCCAAGCCCTTTTCTAGTACAATTTTACATAAGAATCTTAAGTGATCTGATCAGTTCCATAGCATTAAAACTATCCACTCACCAACTCTATGAAACTAAATTTATATCTCAGCCCAAATGCTTCCTCTGATCCAGACTTGTAAACTTAGTTGCCTGCTTGGTTTGGGTCATGGGCATATTGAAATTAACTCATCTGAAACCATTTTTTGCATCTCCTCTCATTTTCTCTCTGTGTTCTTCCAATCTTCTCCATTTTAATAAATGGTTTCTTCATCCACTCAGTCTCATGCCACAAAGCTGGGCATCTTTATTGACATATCTGTCTTCCTTGCCACATTCATCAAAAAGTTAATCTGTTGTTTCTAACTTCATGGTTTGTCCTGAATCCCTCACTTTCACTTTAGTCTAAGTCATCATATTCTCTTCATGCTGCAGCTACATACTGGATTTCCTACATTCTTGCTTCATGACAACTCTTCCTCACTTCAGGACAGACAAACACATTATTTACCTTGTCTGAAAGACTCCTTTGCCTGCTCCATCTTTTTTCTACAAGAGGATAGATCTTTTAAAAAGAACTTTAATATACCAGGCCTACAGAAGAACATAAAAATAATTATATTAAGTAAACGCTCATAGAATAACCACCCATTTTAAGAGATGGCACATCTACGTGAGACATCCCTCTCCCTCCCTTCTTAGGTAAAAACTCTCTGACGTTAGTCTAATTCCCTTGTTTTATTTGCCTTTTCACTGCATACACACACACATGTACACACAGACATATCCCTAAATCATATTTTTCTTAGTTTTGTTTGGTTTAGAACTTTATATAAATAGAATATAATGCAGATATTATGTGACTTGTTTCTTTTGGGCAATTTTTTTTAAGATTCATTCATATTCAAGTATGAAGTTGTAGTTCATTTATTTTCATTGCTCTATTTTATTCTATTGAATGACTAGACTCTAATTTATTTGCCCAGTTAGTTATTAATGAATATTTAATGTTTACTCTAGTTGTTTTTTTGTCTATTTTGAACAGTAAACAATGCTGTGTATGACTCTTTTTGAGTAGTCTATATATCCTGGAATGAAACAAATAAACAAACAAAATAGTAGGCTCTTTAAGAGAACTGAAAGTAAAGACTTAGTAGATGTTGAAGATCTTGTGAAGGTGACAGAAGGAAGCTCTAGGAATCAGTCCTTCCACCAAACAACTATTGAACTGGCAGGACTGTCTGAATTAACTACTTTGAATCTCTAGGGTCTAGTGGAACATTGTGCAGCATCCAGAGAGGAGCAGGAGGAAGAAGCTGATAAATTGCAATAAATGCCAGTGAGTCTCACCCTCCCTGCAGTCATTACCAAACCCCCTACTCCAGCCTCACAGCAGTCCTCACTCACAGCAGTGGGGACTGAAACTTTACTAGTGCAGCTTGCTGGTGCCAGGGTGGGACATAAAGACCAAGTCCTCCAAATTCTGGAGATGTTTGGACTGATTGCTGATCACTGATTTTGAGCTACTTCAGCTTGATGGGGGCTGACCCTGTTCCAACCCCCCTCAGCCAGAAGCAGCGGGGGAATGTTTAAAATAGTGCCCTTCCTCAAGACTACAGAACACAGTTAAAGGGCTGCATTAACTTGGCAAGTGCTGAATCAAGATAATGAAGCTTCAAAAGCCATGGAAGAATTCCTGGTGCCCTTGCTACCCCTCCCTCATGACCTCCACAACATGGGTGTGAGCCAGCTTGTGCTGCCATTGTGGGTCTCTGTCCCTGTTCCAGAGGGAGCACAGTGTTCCCAGTGTGCATACTAGAGTGTGTGTATGTGAATGCCATCTATTGGGTGGAAGTTTGAGGGACTGAGTTAGGGAACTTGTCTCCCTCACCCTCCCAGAGTTTGTTCTGAGAGTAGAGAAGTGACTTGCAGACAGCTGAGACAGCATGAGAAACAATTTTAAGTTGAAGCTGTCAGAAGCAAAGGATTATCTATATTAAATCACTCAAGAAAGCATCTAGGAGGAAGAATTGTATATCTAGAAATAAATCTAACCAAGAATGCAAAGGACTTGTACACAGAAAACTACAAAACTTTGCTAAACAAAATCAAAGAAAACCTAAATAAATGGAAGGGCATTCATTTAGGTTGGGAAAACTAAATAATGTTAAGATGTCAATTCTATCCAATGTGATTTACGGATTCAATGCAATCCCAATCAAAATTCCACCAACCTTTGCAGAAATGGAAAAGCCAATCATGAATTCTAAGGTAGTTAATAGGCCCAGAATATACAAAGCCATCTTGAAAAAGAAAAATGAAGTTGAAGGACTCACACTTTCCCATTTTAAAACTTATTACAGAGCCACAGTAATCAAAACAGCATGGTACTAGCATAAGGACAGTCATAAAGTCAAACAGAATTCAATTAGGAGTCCAGAAATCAGCCCTCATGTTTATGGCCAAACTGACTTTTGACAAGGCTGCCAAGTCCACTCAAATGGGAATGAATGGTCCCTTCAACAAATGGTGCTGGGAAAACTGGATGTCTATATGTAAAAATTTGAAAGAAGACTCCTACCTCACACCATATACAAAATCAACTCTAAATGGATCAAAGACCCAAATATAGGAACCAGAATTATAAAACTCCTAGAAGAAAATGTAGGGAAGCACCTTCAAAGCCTATTGTTAGGCAATGGATTTTTTAGACTTTAAAACAAAAGCATAAGCAACAAAAGAAAAAACAGATAAATGGGACCTCATCAAAATAAAAAAATCTTAGTCCTCATAGCACTTTATCATGAAAGTAAAACAACAAGCTACAAAATGGAAGAAAATATTTGGAAACCACATATCCAATAAGGGTTTAATGTCAAGAATATATAAAGAAATCCTACAACTCAACAATAAAAAGACAAACAACCCAATTAAAAAATGGGCAAAAGACTTGAATAGACATTACTGCAAAGAAGATATACAAATGACTAAAAAAGCTTATGAAAAGATGCTCAACATCATTAGCCATTAGGGGCATGCAAATCAAAACCACAATGAGATACATTTCACATCCACTAGAATGGCTACTATTAAAGGAACAAAATTACAAGTGTTGAAGAGGATTTGGAAAAATAGAAAAACTCATTCATTGTGTGTAAGCATGTAAAATGGTTCAGCCAATTTGGAAGACAGTTTGATGGTTCCTCAGAAAGTTAACTACAGAATTACCATATGACCAGCCAATGTTACTTCTAGGGATTTATGCAAAGAATTGAAAGCAGGTATTTGATCAGATATTTGCATACCAGTTTTAATAGCAGCATTATTCACAACTGCCAAAAGATGGGTGCAATCCAAGTGTCCATAAACCATTGAATGTATAAATCAAATGTTGTGTGTACATTCAATGAAATATAATTCAGCCACAAAAAGGAATGGAGTTCTGATATATGCAACAATATGAATAAACCTTGAAGACATCATATTGAGTGAAATAAACCAGACACAGAAGCACAAATATTGTATGATTGCACTGATATGACATAATTACAATAAGCAAATTCTCAGTGCCAGCAACTAGAATATAAGTTACCAGGTGATGGGTGGTGTAGGGAATGGTGAGTTAATGCTTAAATTATACAGATTTTCAATTTGTAGTGATGGAAACATTTTGACAATGGATGGTGGTTATGGCATTGCAACATTGTGAATGTAATTAACAGCACTGAAATAGATATTTCAGTGTGATTAAAATGGAAATTTTAGATTGTATATATGTTACTAGAATAAAACTTTTTTAAAAAAGCATAGGGCTATATGGTACAGACAATTAACCCTAATGTAAACCATGGATTATAGTTAATAGTACTAAAAATAATCTTTTATCAACTGTAACAAACATACCATACTGGTGCAGAAATTTTAGTAACAGAGAAGTCTATAAATTATGCATTTTTTTTTTTTGTAGACCAACAACTTCCCTATTGAAAATAAAAAGTTAAGGACTGTAGGAAGATGGTGAACTAGGGAACTCCAGGACTCAGTCCTCCCACCAGAACAACTATTAAACAGGCACAGAATGTCTGAAACAACTATTTTGAAACTCCAGAGGCCAGAAGAACACTGTATAGCATTCAGGGAGAGCAGGAAGAAGAGGCTGATAAATTACGGTAAAGAACAGAAAATTACTCTCCCTGCATATCGCCTACTGGTGCCCACCCCCTACTCTCACAGCAGGCTGCCTTTGGGACCAGAGTTTAGCTTTTAGCTAACGGCTTGTGACATAAAGGCACATAAAAATCCTCTACCCCAAGAACAGTGACTGAACACTGAGCACAGCTTTTGATTAGCAAACTTGAATTGCTAGGGTCCCAGCACTGAGGATAATTATTGATTCAATCTGCCTGGGACAAAGGTGGCCACATCATTGTTTAAAGCCATCATGGACAAGGGTGGTGGTGGTGGGGACTTAAAAACTCAGTGTTTCCTCAGAGCTGCAGGGGAAAGCTGGCTTAAGGCTACATTTGTTGGGGTTGATCAGGAAAGCTCAGCTTTGGGGCGCCATTAGAGAAAGTCTTGGCAGCCTTCCTGATCCTCTCCCCAGGCCACCTTGGAGCCTATCTGTGCCCCCTTGGTAGGTCACTGGCCCTGTTTTTGCTGGGAAAGAATGACTTGGGAAAGTCCTCTCTGTTGTGCTCTCCTCCCTGAATTTGATCTTCAGGCAAAAGCAGCTTGAAACAACAAAAGGAGTGTGAAAAACTAGAGGCAGACAGTCTGGGATGAAGGCCTGCCAGCTTCAGTTACCCGGGAGAAGAAGGTCTGTCTCCTGGGAAATGGAGGGGACAACCGAACACCTATAAACAGGGTAATTCCAAAACAACTAACAGGCAAAAGCACAGGACAAGACGGAGGCCCAGAAAGACATGGGAAACCCTGCACACTGCATCTACCATGGGTAGAACTTCCTGATAGGAAGGCTGAAGTTCAAGGAAATCTCTGACTTATTAGCTGGTTACAAAACCAAGAAACAGACATCTCAAGGAATAAAACCCAGAGTTAACATTTTAAAATATTAAAACATACAGTGTGCAACAACAAAGTACATGATAAATAAAGACAAAGGAAATGATGGCCCATCCAAAGGAAGAGGATAAAAATCCAGAAAACATCAATGTAAGAGACAAGAATGTGGACACACCGAACTAAACCTTTAAAAAATAATCTTAAAAATGCTCAAGGAGATGAAGGAAAATACATAGAAAGAACTAAAGGATATCAGGAAAACAATGAATGAGAAAGATGAGTCTAAGTAAATAGTTAGAAACTTTAAAAAAGGAAACAAACAGAACCAATGGAATTGAAGATCATACTAATGGAAATGAAAAATACCCAGGAGGGTTTCAAGAGCAGACTGGAGCTGGTAGAAGGAAGAATCAGTGAACGTAAAGACAAGACACATGAAATAAGTCAGGCTGAGGAACAGAAAGAAAAAAGTATTAAAAGTGAAAATCACCTAAGAGAGCTATGGGATACCATCAAGTCCAGAACTGAACACATTATGGGAATCTCAGAAAGAGAAGAAAGAGACAAAGGGCAGAAGGAATAATCAAAGAAATAATGACAGAGAACTTCCCAAGCTTTGTAAAAGATGTGAATATGCACATCCAAAAAATCTCAGAGAACACCAAACAACATACCAAAACTTATGGGATGCAATAAAGGCAGTGCTGAGTGGGAAATTTATGATGTTAAATGCTTACATTAAAAAAAGAAGAAAAACTTCAAATCAGAGTCCTAACTTCAAAACTGGAAGAAATAGAAAAAGAAGAGCAAACTAAATCTCAGGAAATAAGTATAGAATTACCATACGCCCAGTAATCCCACTACTGTATATACTGCAAAAAATTGAAAGCAGAAATTTGAACAGATATTTGCACGCTGATGTTCATAGCAGCATTATTCACAATTGCCAAAAGATAGAAGAAATCCAAGTGTTCATCACTAGTGAGTGGGAAAATAAAATGTGGTTTATACATGCAATAGAATGTTATTCAGCCATAAAAAGGGAGGAGAAAATAAGATGGTGGCTAGGTGAGACAGGGCAAAAAAACACCTCCATGAAAAACACTAGATAAAAACCAGAAAGTGACCCAGAATACCGGTTACAGCGATGTGCCAGCTGGATGAGGTCTGCTAGTATCACCGGGACCGTATACTTGGTGAAACTGGGAGTCTGCATTCTGAAACGAGTGAGTAAGCTGGCTGGAAGACCTGCAGCTGCATGGTGGTGAGGGAAAGCCAGGCTTGGCATTTGGAGACCGACTGGCTCTTTTTTTAAAAAAAAAGGCGGTGGGGGGAGAAACCCAGGAGCGGCTGCAGTTGCGGGAGTGGGAACCACACAGTAAAACACAGCAAGAGGGGGCTGGGCCAGCCTCTCGGTGTCTGGCCTAGAGGATAGTCCGCTGCAGATACCCTCAGAGCTGGGGGAACGGAGGGGAGAGCCAGAAGCTGAAAGAAACCCCACCGCTTGCAGCTGGCTCCCCGGAGGGCTGGATAAACTCTTGCCTGGGGCCGTGCCCACAGCCCAGAGCCCCTCCAGTTGTCCCATAGCTGGGAAGGAGAACTGTGCGAGGAGGGGGGTGTTGAGACACCCCGTTCGGCCATCTTTGCATCAGGCTGAGAGCGCCCCTGCACGGCCCGGTGGCCTGGGGCTTCCCTTGAGGGATGGCACGCACTTGTGATGTAGCATGGCATTCTCTTGGCAGAGCTCCTGGAGGATTGCGGCTGGGAGGGGAGACCCACTCAGAGAACCCAGGGACACTACACCAAGTCTGGTGGTTTGTGGGACAGCGAGAGAGAGGGTCTGGGGCTGAAATGAAATGAAGGCTTAGACTCTTGCAGCGGCTTTGAATCTCCAGGAACCTGGGGGATTTGAATATTAAAGCTGCCCTTCCTCCCTGGCCACCCGTACACATGCCCCACATTCAGGGTGGACGGCTCCAGCAACACACCCAGACTGAGTTCTCCAACTGAACCCCACAAGAATCATTTACCCACACACTGCAAGGACAATGTTGAAAACTGACTTGAGGGGTATAAGTGACTCACAGAGGCCATCTGCTGCTTAGTTAGAGAAAGTGTACATCACCCAACTGTGTTTCTGAAAAATTAGATTGGTATCTTCTTTTTTACAACTTCAAAGAACCCTATCAAGCAAAGCAAATGCCAAGAGGCCAAAAACAACAGAAAATCTTAATGCATATGATAAAACCAGACGATATGGAAAATCCAACTCCAAACACACAAATCAAGATATCAGAAGAGACTCAGTACTTGGCAGAATTAATCAAAGAACTACAATTGAGGAATGAAACCATGGCAAAGGATTTAAAGGACATCAAGAAGACCATGGCCCAGGATATAAGCGACATAAAGAAGACCCTAGAAGAGAATAAAGAAGACATTGCAAGAGGAAATAAAAAAATTTACTCTTATGGAAATAAAAGAAACTGTTGGCCAAATTAAAAAGACTCTGGATATTCACAATACAAGATTAGAGGAAGCTGAACAATGTCTCAGTGTCCTAGAACTCCACAGAACAGAAAATGAAAGAACAAAAGAAAGAATGGAGAAAAAAATCGAAAAAATAGAAATGGATCTCAGGGATACGATCGATGAAATAACACGTCCAAACTTAAGACTCATTGGTGTCCCAGAAGGGGAAGAGAAGGGTAAAGGTCTAGAAAGAGTATTCAAAAAAATTGTTGGGAAAACTTCTCCAACCTTCTACACAATATAAATACACAAATGCCCAGTGAACTCCAAATAGAATAAATCCAAATAAACCCACTCCGAGACATATTCTGATCAGACTCTCAAATACTGAAGAGAAGGAGCAAGTTCTGAAAGCAGCAAGAGAAAAGCAATTCACCACGTACAAAGGAAACAACATAAGACTAAGTTGTGACTACTCAGCGGCCACGATGGAGGCGAGAAGGCAGTGGCATGACATTTTTAAAATTCTGAGAGAGAATAATTTCCAACCAAGAATACTTTATCCAGCAAAACTCTCCTGCAAATTTGAGGGAGAGCTTAAAATTTTAACAGACAAACAAATGCTGAGAGACTTTGCCAATAAAAGACATGCCCTACTTCAGATTCTAAAGGGAGCCCTACCAACAGAGAAACAAGGAAAGGAGAAAGAGATATAGAGAATTTTAACAGACATATATAGTACCTTACATCCCTAATCACCAGGACACTCATTTTTATCCAGTGATCATGGATCTTTCTCCAGAAGAGACCATAAGCTGGGACATAAAACAAGCCTCAAGAAATTAAAAAAAAAAAAAAAAAATTGAATATACTCAAAGCACATTCTCCAACCACAATGGAATACAAATAGAAGTCAATAATTTTTGAACTGTAACTCCACTATTTACTTCCTTCATGATATAAAATACACAAACTCTAATGACAAATCAGTGGTTTTGAACTCAACGTAAAATATGTAATTTTAGACAACTATATAAAGGTGGGGGGATGGAGGAGTATAGGAACATAGTTTATGTGTCCTATTGAAATGAAGGTGGTATCAAAGAAAAACAAGATTGTTATGGATTTAAGAGGTTAATTTTAAGCCCCACAGTAAACAAAAAGAAATTATCAGAGAATATAACCATAGAGATGAAAAGTAGAGTATGGGTTAAGAGAAATGGGGGAAGGGACAAAGGGGAGTTAAGAAATGAGTGTAGGGTTGCTGTTTGAGGTGAAGGGAAATTTGTAATAATGGATGGTGGGAAAGAACATTACAACATTCTAAATGTGATTAATCCCACTAATGGAAGGCTAGGGAGGGGGTGGAATGGGATGATTTAGGCTGTATGTATGTTTCCACAATTGGAAAAAAAAAAAGACAGTCTAAATAGATGACAATTGAATGCCAAGGATGAGCCTGGATGGGATTGGAGGATGGAGGACAGGAGGCTCAAAGGGACACAGTTGAGACATAAGGAAAAGGAAATATAGAATGTAAGCATTGTATCATTGTTGAATCTCTTGTACTTCTTAGCTGCGCTTAATGGGATTGCATAAAAGAATGTTCTTATTCGTGGGAAGTGTACACGGGAATTATAGTGTTTGTTCAAGGGTGTGTCCAGCTAGCTCTCATATGTTCAGAAGACAGAGCAATAGATGATGGATGATAGATAGATAGGGAGGGAGGGAAAGAAATAGCGATGTGACAGCATGTTAAAGTTGGTGGATTGGGCTATTGGGGGAGGGGGGTTAGGGTATGATGGAATTCTGTGTATGGGGTTAGTATTGTTTTTGCAACTGTTCCTATAACATTGAATTTATTTTGAAATAAAAAAAAAGAAGGGAAGGGGTTTATAATTTGTTTAGAGAAGTTGGAATGAATTAGTGACAGTGACATAGAAACCTAAGCAAACAAAAAACCAAGGCAATTATTAACTCCAGGAAAAAGATTAAAGATGAAAGTAAATGTGATTAAGATCACTTTTCTAGGCTTATCAGTGAATGATACATAATATATAATCATAATAACATGTCCACTGTTTATTTTTTTTTTTTTTTTAAATTTTTTTTTTAATCGTCATTTTATTGAGATATATTCACATACCACGCAGTCATACAAAACAAATTGTACTTTCGATTGTTTACAGTACCATTACATAGTTGTACATTCATCACCTAAATCAATTCCTGACACCTTCATTAGCACACACACAAAAATAACAAGAATAATAATTAGAGTGAAAAAGAGCAATTGAAGTAAAAAAGAACACTGGGTACCTTTGTCTGTTTGTTTGCTTCCCCTACTTTTCTACACATCCATCCATAAACTAGACAAAGTGGAGTTTGGTCCTTATGGCATTCCCAATCCCACTGTCACCCCTCATAAGCTACATTTTTATACAACTGTCTTCGAGATTCATGGGTTCTGGGTTGTAGTTTAATAGTTTCAGGTATCCACCACCAGCTACCCCAATTCTTTAGAACCTAAAAAAGGTTGTCTAAAGTGTGCGTAAGAGTGCCCACCAGAGTGACCTCTCGGCTCGTTTTGGAATCTCTCTGCCACTGAAGCTTACTTCATTTCCTTTCACATCCCCCTTTTGGTCAAGAAGACGTTCTCCATCCCACGATGCCGGGTCCACATTCCTCCCTGGGAGTCATACTCCACGCCGCCAGGGAGATTCACTTCCCTGGGTGTCTGATCCCACGTAGGGGGGAGGGCATCCACTGTTTATTAATTTAATGTATATGTGAAATGTTGATTTATACAATAATGTGCTTTTGGGAAGATACAATAATGGAGGGTGGGAAGATGGGGGAGATGGAGTGATATAAGAATGTAAAAATGCTCACCTACTGTATTTGGTCTGTATAAAGTTGGTAAGTTATAATATAGCAAAACAAGCAAATTAAAATACAAGAGAAAACTGCCAAAAAAAAAAAAAAATGAATGTGCAAATCAAGGCAAATTTGCTATTTTGGGTGGGTAGTATCTCTCCACCTGGCAGGGTTTTTTTGCAATTCTACAGGCAAGAAATATTTATCTATCTTTATTTTTGAGTTATCTGTAAATACAGAGTTTATAAAATGCCTCCCTTGAATCAGAAGGAGATAACTCAGGAGGGTATCCTCTAACAATAATGCCAAAGTTTATTTAGGTTTTGCCAGAGGGTCCCTCACAAATCTTCACTGTACTTAAAAAGCAGTTAATATGGGAACGAGTGGGCTATGTTGCAATAAAGATTTATGAACACCAAAAAATAAAAAAAAAAGAATGAAGTCCTGATACATGCTACAACATGGATGAACCTTGAAAACAACATGATGAGTGAAATAAGCCAGTCACAAAAGGACAAATATTTTATGATCTCACTGATTTGAAACTGTTACAATAAGCAAACTCATGGACTTAGATTCTTGAGTTTGGGTTACATGGGGATGGGGTGGGGATAGTGAATGGGAAGTGAAGGCTTAAAATGTACAGGGTTCCTATTTGGAATGATGGAAATATTAACATGATGGATGGTGGTGATGGTAGCATGACATTTTCAATGCAATTAACAACACTAAAATATATATCTGAATATGATTAAAAGGGGAAGTGTTAGATTGTATATGCTGTAACAGAGTAAAAAAAAAATTAAAAATCTATGGAAGCATACCACACAAACAGGGAACCCTAAGTTAAACCATGGACTTCAATTAATAGCACAATTATAAAAATGTGCTATCATCAATTGTAACAAATGTTCTACACTAATGCATAGTGCAGTGTATGGGAATCCTGTAGTTTATGCATGATTGTTCTGTAAACTGACAACTTCTCTATTAAAAAAAGGAAAAAAAAATACAGTAGTGCTGCTACCCCATTTAGGTTGTTTGTGTGTGTGAGTAATTTTGTTGGGGGTGAGGGGTGATGACATGGAAGAGACAAGCATTGATCAAATTATAGAAGGTCTTCTTTGCCAATCTAAGGAGGTTGGACTTTAGCTAGAATTAGTCTGGCACTCATAAAAGAATTCTGTGTCAGGTGTATAGATCTGTGATTCACTGTTTTACATGTATTGGTTTACAGGAATTTAAGTCATTGCTACAGGTTTGTCTCTTGGTGTAAGATACCTAGAGAAGGAAGGTGGTCAAGAAGGCAAACCTGCAGCATTAAAACCTAAGAGACAGATGAATAAGAGGAACATTATATTGTCTGCTTTCTCCTTTTTCCATTTCTTCATATTTGGGATATTGAGCACATCTCATAAGGACTCAAGTCTATCACACTTCAAGTTTATTTGTACAGATTGTAACATTTATTTTATATTTTTCAAGATATTTTTCTTAATATAGATACAATTAAAAATAATAGTAATTACTAACCATAATACCCAGAGATAAAGTCAGAACCAAAATGTCTTTAAAGTATATAAATATATTTGGGGAATAATGCAACTAAAATTTAACAGCTATTATATCTGCTTTTTTCACTGAAAACTTTTCATGATAACTTCTTGCATTATAAAATATCATTACCAAGTTTCCCTTTGAAAGGCAGTATATATTTCAATGCATGGATGAACCCTCACTTATTTACCCAATTTTCCTATTGTTAAGCAATTTTATAAGTAAAATTTTAAGCTTTTAATTTTAATCAATAGTACAATTATGCAATTTTCAATTTTTTAAATAAATCTTATAAATTCATTCCTTACAGGTGTCTCACTTTTTCTTTAAATGAGATTTTTTTGTGGAATTTCTTTTCTATGGATATAAACATTTTAAAGACTTTTGTACATATATTGCCAAATTTCACCCACAAAAATAGTTGAAATCATTCCCCTAATAAGCTGAGATGAGGATGCCTATTGCACTGCAGCAGGGACACATAGCATTTAAATGGTCTTGCTGGGACCTGAGAGTTCTGTACACATCCCCAAGGCCCAGAACCTGGGTTTCCTAAAATAGCCATTGGATCCTACTTTGCTCCTCTAGGCACAGTTCTTTCTGCCTTAATATCACTTTGCTTCTGTGATATTTGGTTCTTGTGTTTGGTTCTTGTGATGTGGGCTTCTGTTTGATTCATTCTTTCATTCATTTACTCAGTCTTCCCACAAATATTTACTATGTTCCCATTTTATGCCAGCCAGGGAAACAACAGTGAAAAATGTAGACAGGGAGCTAAGGGGAGAAACAGATATTAAATCAAATAATTCATAAATAAATGCGTAATTACCATTGATGAGAAGCATTTAGAAAGAAAACGCAGGATAGATATTGACTGGTTCTGAATAGGGAGATTTCTGCTCTTTTCGCCAAAACTCTGGCTTATTCATTTTTATCTCTGAGACCTGGCACCAGGCCTGGAAAATAGTGGGTGCTCAACAAATGCTTGTTAAATACAGGTCCAAATACGTCAGTGGAGGAAGCAGCCAAAACCTTGGGGAGTGGGGGTTGAATTGGACAGGAGGAGGGAGAAGACAGAGTACTAAATGGGGTAAGGAGAGGTCCCAAAGAAAGTAATTCACCTGAGAAAATTTCTACTGATCTTTTCAGTATTCTATGATATTTCTTTGTTATTTAAACATATTTACAATTAAAAAAATTGTAGTGTGGTATGCCGCCTTCTTAGAAATTTCTAGGTTACAGTGCAAATTGAAAAGGATGAAAAAATGTTTTGAGTATTCCCCCTAATGGAAGGCATCTGAATCACACACACACAGAAAATGATTTAAAAGTATATGTTAGTCTTCTTGAAATTTTCATGGTCACCTAGATGTTCTAAAATAATCTAAAACATATCAGCAGGCTCTTCTTCCCTCAGAGAAGACATTTCATAGAGATAGTTTAAAATTCTTTTTTTAGGGATAACTGGTCTAAGTGGCTCTCAAAATATCTTGTTCAAACCTGGCTTGAGCTCTAGTATAATTGTTACAAGGACGCTTATAACTTCAGACTATTTATCCTGAATCCTTGTTATTTGAATGAAAGATAAATCAGTGTGTTGCCTGAATTTGCCCTGCCTATCACATCAACCCAAGAGGTGAGCCTGAAAAGAAACAAGTGAAATCTTACCTGTAGAGGCTATTTTTAATGCTAGCATTTATATATATATATACACAGACATGCATACATATACATACACACACACACATATATATACATACATACATACAACACACACACACACACACACACACACACACAATTGTCTGCCTAAACTTGGGAAAAAAGCTTATCAGCAAGCAATAATCAAAAGAAAGCTTTCATAAAGAATTAATATAGCTGGAAATTTGTGATTAGCAAATCATTGTCTGTTTAACCTTAAGAGCTATTACTCAACCTCTTCATTTGAATAGTAAATTAAAAGGTTTAGAGGAACATCTCAGTTTGATTTAAAGTCCCTTCTTAGAAGATGTGAAGATTAATGTAATATAAAAATCAATATTTTTTTAGCTACAGAGACTCGAACGTTTGGCACATTTCCTATCACACCTCTTTTTTTCTCCTGGTTGTCCAGATTCTATTCCCGTAATCTTTAAATCCTCAGCTTATTCCCATCACCATAGAAACACCTGCTAGTGTGATCAGTTTTGATCAGTTGCATGCTAACCGTCTGTGGCTTCTGCCAACAAGCTCTTCTCTGCTTCAGGCCCTGTTACTACAGGGCAAAAAGGGCAGTGATGGGGAGCTAGCTAAACAAAGCTTTTCTCCACTTCCATTATCTGACTTTCTCAGGGAGAAATACAATCCTAATGTTTTCTTCTTTCTGGTACTAACAAGTGCTTAAGTGCTAAAGGTATAGTCGCTATCGACATACTTACATAAACTGAGCCAGATCTGTTTTTCTTCCTTCTCCCTCTCTCCCTCCTTCCCTCCCTTCTTTTCTTCCCTAGCTTCCATCCTCTCTACCTCCCTCTTCCTTCCTTCCCAAGAGAAAGTCGTGTTCTGTTCTTCTTCTTACATGTTCTGTCACTTCAAAGTTCTCATTGACTTCAGATTAACCCCTAGATGTTGAGAAAATAATCAATATTTGGAAGAATATTTTTCCTGAATGGTGGTTTTTGCCTTAAACCCAGACTTTCATGGTGGTGGTTATAGGGGATAGAGTGAAGTTTGTGGGTGAGCTATTTAAATTCAGCTCCAGTTTCTGGTATAATACATAGTATGTGTTTCTGGAAATTCTGAAATATAAGCAACAAATCTGAAATATGTACAGATTCAGCATAAATATTAAAAGGGGAAGGAAGACTGCATAGATGCAATGACTACAGTGAGTCATTAAATTGATTTGGTCATTTTGGTCACCCTAATGATTGATGAGGATTGTGGCAGGATTGATTCAGCTGTAGCAAATGGTATTGATCATTAAGATGGAAAAAGAGATTAGATCCCCATGTCACAGTGCAAAATTGTCAATTATTCTCTTAATGTGGCCCATGCACTGCTGTTGTTGTTTATCTCAGAATTATAAATTCTCTTTTTGGGATGAAATAATTTCAGTGCTTGCCCCAAAATGTGTACAAACTCAGCCCAATCTCTTTTGCCAAACATATTTCATACTTTTAGGCAACTTTCAGCTACTTTGAATCAGACAAAATGATAATGACAAACATATAACATCAAGCAAGTTTAACAATTATGCCCAAGGGGGGAAAAATCCAGAAAATAATAAAAAAGAGCATACCATGAAAATTCATGGGGGTTATTAAGTAGCAATACTCTTTTAGACAAAATTTCTCTTCTTCTGAAAACTTTTTTGTTTGCCATTAATTGAACAAATAGAATTTATTTGTATCAAATAGCTTGATGAGGTCTTCTAATCAAATAATTTAAATGTGTGAATAAATCATATTAATTGGGAAAGAAAGGAGGAGATCTGATTGTTTTAAGTCCTGTTTTCAGGTAAATTCTGCTTAGTTAACTGAATTGATTATGCAGTAATCCAGAATAGCTGTTAACATGGCCACGCTATCAACTCAATTATGACTCTACTGTTTTCTCTTTTGGCTAAATATATCTTAATTTGACTACTTAGAGATTCCTGATCAGAGTGTTCAAGGAGCAAGTGATGTTAAAAACTATAGACTGCTACTTGTTCTCTGTGTAATTAAACATCACAGCACAGAGCTACTTAAGGGTAAAATAGCCTCGGTAAAATATTTAATTCAGTTTTGGATTGTAGCTCTATCTACAGCTAAAAACAAGCAGAATTTTGTTAATGTTTCTGGTATTAGCTTTTGATTTTCATACTGGACGGGATAGTTCTAAGAATTTATGAGTGAAGCTTTTTGGTGAAATTAGAAAATAAGGACCACTTCCTACAGCCAATGCGTTTCAAGAAGGTTTTGGATTCCATTCCAATTTGTAATTATTTTTTGGACTTGATATAAAAGCCTGCTGTATTTCCATTTATCCAAAAATGTCTTTCTCACCAGACTGACAAAGGTTTCTATCATTAGGCTTTCTACTGGGGGTTACAATAATTTATGTAGTTGATATATATTAAAATATAAATATTATTCAAGATGGAAGAATCCATTTACTGGGTATGTGAGACAATTCATTTATCAGATTAGGTATTAGTGAGCAGAACCCTAGGGAATGGAAAAATTTTCCCTGTGTTCCTCAAGGGAGGAACAAAGAGTGGAAAGCCAGGTAGAGTCAAAGGGCAGTATGAATGCATGATAATGTGAAGCCTGCAGAGAATGAGAAGTGACAAAATGTGTGTGTGTGCATGTGGGAATATACATGTGCTTGTGCATTAAATGAAACTGAGTGGTATGGAATCCGGATTTTAAATGTTTCAGTTTTTTTCTTAGGAACCAGCTTTCTCATTCCATCTACACCCCAGGTGTTTGTGGGGTATAGGAATGGGTTCTAATTGTACTAGCTTGATATGTGTTGTAACACCTACCCCTTCACTTCAGGCTCTGCTTGACCAGGCAAACTTTTCTGATAGTCCTGATGTTTTTCTTTCTTTCTGGAGATATGAATTTAGCCTGATCTCCCTCTGGGTCTCAGAGGGAAACCAGTATACCTGTGAAAAATCTTATAAACATCTTGTGGGGAAATGTGTAGATTGGTTAAACACACCAAACCCTGAGTGGAGCAGCTGAATTATGTTCCTATGGAGGGGCTAGCATTACAGTTACTCTCAGGAGGGATTGATTGCAAAACCAATTTAGAGGTTACAAAACAAATCTGTAGTGGGACTGCCTGTTGATGACTAAGGCAAAACTGTATCTGGACCATACAAAATTATTCATATCTTATTCTTTCAAGGGAAATTGGTGGATACTTAATCTTGAGATTTCCACTTGGCTAAGTAGGTGCTAAATTAAAAGGCCACTCTGAAGCAAAAGCTACAAACAATTTCAAACACCTGATAAGATACTGAAAATTACCTCAAGCTTTCAAATGTCGCATATTGTAAAAATACAAATTAGACTGGGAATGCAGCCTAGCCATAATTAACACTATGATACATTCAGATAATCAAACTATCCTCCGTGGAGTCTATTGAAGGTGATTATCACGAGCAATAGTTCACTAATCATCATGCGGCAACTATTTTTATGTCACTGATCTATCTGCCTTGTCTATTTTGTCAGTGCTGCTCACATCTTTTAAAAAGGTGGTATTTTCCCACACACAGAGTCTGCTCTTTCCAGAGCTTCAACTGATGTCAACCTTTGCTCATAGCTATTGTCTGTACGCAGCCAGGCTTCATTTTAAATCAGAGAAGAGAGGAAAAATAAAACTGGATGGCTTTCAGTTCCAATCACATCTTGTTTTACCTCGCTCTAGCCAATATGTTATCGGGAAATAATGGATTTTTATCTGTGAAAGTGAAAGAGCAGATTTAAGATTTTCAAATTAAAAAAATATTCTCCTGCATTTTATGTGGTAAACAGAATGTTTTTCTTTGATGGAAAGAGGAAAGTTTCATTTTATTCTAATGCAAAAGAGTTCTTTCAAGATAGAAAATCCAGTTAGATTTTTTTTTTTTTTAAGAAAACAAGGCACTTGCTCTGCATAGAGTGTTTGTAGCAAAAGTTAACCATATATTCATCGATGTGTACTTTAAAGTAATTGAGGGCCATTGCCCCTCCTTTTACTGGTAGAGAAGTCAGCGAGCACTTGCAAGACAGGCACAAAACTTGCCGTGGGTGAGGCCAAGCATTCCACACGGCAGGAGGTTCTCCTCAGCTTGGCAACCTGCATGCAGACGGGACTAAACATCTCCTCAGCCTCTCTTAGAATCCTGTGCTCACCACTCCCACTGGGATTCATGTGGAGTAAGCACACACATTTTAAACAGAAGTACTACATTCATTAATCTAATTTTTTTTCCTTCAACAACAATCCTCCAAGAATAAGCTCTTTCCTAAACCTTATTCCAAGCAGGGAAATTACGATCTGGCTGGTAGAATTACCCTATTCTAACTAGTACTGGAAACCTAGCATATCGTCATCCACATCGCTACCAGATAAGCTTCCTAAAGAACTGTTATAATCAGGTCAAAACAACAACAATAACAACAAAAACCTAATGAAATCCAAACATTAATTTGTCATTCAAAATCCTCTAGGCCTAAATCCAAGCCACCTGCCTAGAAGTCCCTGCTACCCATACCCCATGCAAACCCCAGATGCCAGGCATTTGAGACAACTTGTAATTCATGGATTTCCAGGCTCTGAAGTTCTAGGCCTCTCTTGGAAAATCCTCATCGGTGTAATCGCCACAGGCCAGAGTTTACTATCACTCAAGGCATAACCCAACATTCCTACCCCTCCATGATACCTGCCTTCATCCTCTTTCCAATGCATATAATTCTTTCCTTTTTATGCGATGTCAGAATATGATTTTGCTCATCGATGAAGCACATCTTAAGTGTTAACTTGAGTGTAGATACATTGTGTGCTGCAGTCATTGTCTATTTCATGCATAAATTAGTCTGTCTCTGACCAGCTGGAACTCCCTCACGTTGATTTTTCTCTTTTTGACATGGCCTCAGTGGTCTTTGATAAGGTTCTTGCAATTAAGTAAGACTAATTCCCTAGGTGCATTTTATCTCAGACCTGAAATCATACGTTTCTCCAAGGAGCTCTGGATTCTTTACAGTGGAAAATGGTGTTTAGCAACCACCATCTAGGTATCAAAAGGGCTAATTGCTACAGAGTGGTAATTTATAGTTGTCAGAGCATGAAACAGATACATATTTTTAGGAAGATAAAATGTCAACTGTTCATACAGATACAGTCAATTCAAACTGAAACTTAGTTTTTTTTTTACCTAATTTATTTGACTTTTTATTGTAACTTTTTTTCTATTAATATGAAAGCTTTTCTCCCTAATGACACTAACATAATTACTCATTTACTTATCCTAATAGTTTTTAGATAACTTTCTAGGTATTTTCAAAATCACATTCCTACTAATATTACTAACCAGGGTGAGACAGGCTAAAGCAGGGACCTGAGAAGAAAGAGAAGACACTGTGAAGAAGTCCTTTAGCAAGGCTGGCTAATCAAGGTCAGGACAGCCTGTCCTGCACAGACAACCTGCCTGGGGCTGCCCACTTACACAAAACACTGGGCAGCAGCCAACCCAACCCAGTGCATCATCTACCACCAGGCACCACCTGGAGAGAAGGGAGGGTAAGAGAAAAAGCCTTAACTTGTAAGATATGTTTTTTTAAAGGCCTATTTTGCAAAGATAAGACCTAACAGAGCAGGTAACAAAATTCTTGTTAATAAACCACTATGATCTAACAAGGAGGGGTGTTCTAGTTTGCTAATGCTGCAGAATGCAAAACACCAGAGATGGATAGGGTTTTATAAAATGGGGGTTTATTTCGCTACACAGTTACAGTCTTAAGGCCACAAAGCACCCAAGGTAACATGGGCTGGTTTGTTGGATCATCAGTCAATTGACTGCAGCTGACTAATGACTCATCAAGGGGAGTGCAGCTGTGAGTGATGTTTTGAAGAGGAGCAAGCTTGCTAGAGAGGAGCGTCCTGGGAGGAAGCCATTTTGAGTCCAGAACTTTGGAGCAGACACCAGCTGCCTTCCTAGCTAGCAGAGGTTTTCCAGACGCCATTGGCCATCCTCCGGTGAAGGTACCCAATTGCTGATGTGTTACCTTGGATGCTTTGTGGGCTTAAGACTGTAACTGTGTAGCAAAATACACCCCCATTTTATAAAAGCCTATCCATCTCTGGTGTTTTGCATTCTGCAGCATTAGCAAACTAGAACAAGGGGTAAAGAGGAGTAAAGCTAAGCAATAAAAGCGGATTGCCCCAATGTTGCACGCCTCTTACCTCTTGCTTCTCTCCTCTTGTGAGAGTACCCACATGCCCCTTTTGCATGTATACGCAATAAACTTTCTAACTGCTTTCATGATCTGTGCTTTGCCCTTGAATTCTTTCTTATGATGTGACCAAGAACCTAGAAATTCAATGCTGGCAACATCTTTTGGTGAGCCAGCCAGGAGACACTTCTCCTCTCCAATTGTCTGGGCTGTTGAATCATGGCTATTGACTAGGAGGTTTGGGTGTGTACTTTTGCTTTTTGCTTGGCTCATTGTTATCTTCAGTGTCATCATGAAACTCTGTGCCTCTAACAATCCAGGGATTCTGACCTGGCTCCCCCAGGACATAACCTCAGTCTACTCTGAGTTCTCCAGCTCCCTCTTTGGAGGTGGCAGGAGCTTGTCTCCATGCTGTGCAGACCCAATGAGACTCAGAGTGATGGGTGATACTGCCCTTGAGACCTGACTGGGCCTTCTTCCCATGTTGTGCAGGATCCAATGGGAGCCAAATCAAGTCCCCTGTTTTTCTGTCTCTCCTCAGTTCTCCAAGACTTCCCCACACTCTCTCCTTTCCTCCCCTCTGAGGACCATCTCTTGATCCTTGGTCACCTCATAACATTTCCTCGCCCTTCAGTCCCTTCCTCCTGCTGTATCTGTTCCTTTTGTCACCTCTTCAACAGAGATCCTCTCCCCCCTCATGAGAGTCTCCTTCTTTCTCCTCTGTCTGGCTTTTGATGCCTTCTGAAACATTCCATCTTTTGTAACACAGGATTCTGGGCTAAGGATCCTTGTTCCAAACAAGGTGTTGACATTCTAAGGAGTCACCTCTGGTCTATACCCATGGGAATTGAGTACTTTCCAATGGGAGTATCTCCCCTCCATGCCTTGATCCTATAGTCTCTATTGAGACCAACCGTGGACAAATAGAAGGCTTCCCTTCTTCTAGAGTGTGCTCACTTTTTAGCCTTCAGGAAACAGAGAACTAGAGAAAAAAGGGGTAGGTCCCCACCTTGGGACCATAGGGCTAGACATCTCCTGGGGAAGAACATCCCAGAGATGTCTGGCAACATGTCCTGGGATGCCCAGTGACTTTACTTCCCATGTTCCCAAAATGTTGGGCTGGCGAGAGAGGAAGCACTCCTTGAGAGCATTGTCCTGGAATTCTCCCTAGAAAGGCCCAGGAACTACCCCCCCCCCCCCCCCAAGAGGCATAGGTCCAGACATCACTCAGGAAAGATGTCCCAGGGATACCTGGTGACTTTACTCCCCATGTCCCCGAGACATTGGGCTGGCGGAGAGAGAAATTGATGTGCATTGGGATGCCATGTGGTCACACTGGCACTAGTGGGGCTTCTCTATTTCATTTTCCAGAGAAAATGGGAAATACTAACAGTCAATATAAGCTACAAGATGGAGAAGCATGGCCCTCCAATGGACTCTCAATTACAATACCATCCTCCAGTTAGACTTGTTCTGAAAAGACAGGGAAAGTGGTCTGAGATTCCCTATGCCCAGTTATTTATAGCTCTCTATCAAGACAAAGACCCAAGAGTGACTTATTGCTTGTGCTATGCCCATGTCTCAATTTCCATTAGAGGAGAAAATCTTCTTGATGATCCCCTTTTAAGCCAGTAGGGACCATATAGTCACCTGTTTGCTAGAAGGCATAAGAGAATGTACCATCAAGCCATTCAATTATAATAAATTATAATTTTTTCTCAGAAGAATTAAGAAAACCTGGCCCTGTTCCAGGAGAAGTTAGTAGAAGCCCTAAAGAAATATTCTAATGTAAACCCAGATTGCTGAGAAAGTCAGATTTTTCAGAGCACCCATTTCATCAGCCAGTCTCCCTCTGGCATTTGGAGAAAGCTGCAAAAGCTCTCCATAGGCTCACAAATTCTCACTAACAACCTGTTAGAAATGCCTTTTCTGTCTTAACAATTGGGACAAGGCTGAGCAGGAGAAGAAGGCAAAGAGAGGTAAGCAGTAGGCTAGAGAACAGGCTCAGCTTATTGCAGAAAGTGTTAAAGGTGCCCTGTCCTCTTGAGGTCACCTGAATCGTGGCTCCAAGCCTCAAAGGCCTCACTTCAGTGGTCAGAGGGCCACTGGCAGAGAATGGCAGAAACTTCAAGACAATCATCAACCTCAGGGACCCTTGGGGTCTTGCCCCAAGTGCCACCAACATGAGCATTGGGCCAAGGAATGCACAGTCTCCTGAAGGGGAGGCAAGACAGCCCCTTGAGCCCTACTCATGGCAAGTAAAGAAGACTGAGATGCCCAAGGCCGTGTGTGGCTCGCTGACTTCACATCTGACCATCAACCTAGAGGAGCCTTGGGTGACACTCAACATGGCAGGTAAGATTATTGATTTCTTACTTAAAACCAAAGCCACTTATTCTGTTCTGAACTGCCACTCTGGACCTATCTCCACTCAGATTTGCCTAGTTATGGGAGTAGACAGTAAAGTCAAAACTAAGACCTTCATTACCCCTCTCCTTTTTAAGCTTGGAGACATTCCAGTGTCCCATCAATTTCTCACTGTCCCTGAATGTCCCACCCCCCTTCTAGGGAGGGAACTTCACTCTCTGGGGGCCACCTTAAGACTAGTAAACCAGCTAGTGTTTACCCCTTATTTCCTCTGAGGCCCCTATTAGATTGAGGCCTCTTAGAAAAATTCCTTGAAAACCAACTCCTAATCCCATGTCCATCACCTTGAAGCTTTTGCAGCCTCCCTGTGAAAAAATCCAGGGGCACCTACTGGCTAGTACAAGAACTAAGGGCCATCAGTAATTTTGTTATTCCTATCCACCCAGCTGTGCCTAAGCCCTACATCCTGCTAAACCAAGTGCCAGAAAGTGCCTCCTGGTTCTTATCCTAGATCTTAAAGACACTTTTCTTTTTATCCCTCTTCATCCTGACTGTTAATATCTATTTGCTTTTGAATGACAAGGACTTAATGATAAGATTCCCACCCACCTCACATGTAGAGTGCTGCCCCAAAGGTTTGGAGATAGTTCCCTTACCATTATGAATGCCTTAGCAGCAGACCTGCCTCAGGGTGCAGTCTAGCAATATGTAGATAACCTACTCATCTGCAGCCCCACCAAAGAAGGGGTGGACTTCGACACCATCCAAGTTCTAAACTTTCTTTTGGTAAAGGGGTACTGAACCTCAGCCTCCAAGGCCCAAATTTCCCTCCAGGCAGTCACCTATCTAGGGTTCATCTTTACTCCTGGGAACAGAGAAATCTCACCTGAAAGGATCCGAGCCCTCTTAAGTATACTCCCTCATAGGCAAACAAAACAAAACAAAACAAAACAAAACAAAACAAAACAAAATAAAACAGATGTGGACCTTTCTAGGAATGATGGAATACTGCCAAATTTGGATCTCAAGGTTTGGTGAGATTGCTTGGCCCCTATACCAGTCAGTGGCCAGGCCAATAACCTTCCCCTTGATTAGGGCCACCAGTAGCTAATGAGCAGCCAACTAATGAGATCCCAGGCTCTGCTGTAGACTGAGCAGAAGTTAATTTAAAAACCTGCTAAACCCTCAATCTGGCCTCCCTGTTACCCATGAAAGCAGACACTTCCCTCATCCACTCAAGTCTAGAATCCATTTCTCAGACATATTCTAGCAGGCCAGACCTAAGAGACCAGTTGCTCAAAAACCCTGAGGAGGAATGATTTACAGACGGAAGCAGCTTTGTTGACCAGGGGAGAAGGAGAACAGAGTATGCATGGTCAGCCAGACTATGATTGAAGCCAAAGCCCTGCCCTCAGAGACTTTAGCTCAAAAAGCAGAACTAATTGCCTTCACCCAGGCTCTAGAACCGAGAAAAAAGATAAGGTTAAATCTCGACACTGATTCCAAGTATGCCTTCCCAGCCCTGCATACTCACAAAGCAGTGTGGAAAGAGTGAGGCTTTCTCATGCATGCTGGAGCCCCAATTAAACACCATCAAGAGATACTCAATCTCTTAAATGTTGTGCTCTTGAAACTGCAAGATCAAGTGAAAAGAATATGCACTGCTGCTGAAGCAGGAGCAAGATGGTTATTCTCTTGCCTCTACCCCAGTCTCTCTTAGTTAATGCCTCTCCTAAGCTTGCTCACTTCTATCTCCTCTTGCTATTGATCAGCCCCTGCATTTTTAAGCTTCTCACCAAGTTTAGTTCTTCCAGACCAGAAGCCTTTCACATGAAATTAATGCTGATGAGAGGATTTTTTAGCTGTTCCTCCTCCCCTCCAGACTCCTCCCTTCTCAACCTAAATGAGATTGCCAGAAAGTTCAACACCCCATCAGGTAGGGCCTACAGTCCCTGCCAAACAGGAAGCGGCTACAGAAGACAGACCCTCATCCCTCAATGGCCTTTAAGATTAAGAAGCCAGAATTCTCGGAGGGGGAAATTGAGGAAGCCTGAAGCAGGGACCTGAGAGGGAAGAGAAGGCACTGTGAAGAAACCCTTGAGCAAGGATGGCTAATCAAGGTCAGGACAGCGTGTCCTGTACAGAATCCTTCCTGGGGCTGCCCACATATGCAAAACACTGGGCAGCAGCCGACCCACCCAAATGCACTATCTACCTCCAGGGTGCCACCCTGGAGAGAAGGGAGCCCTGACTTGTAAGATATGTTTATCAAAGGCCTGTTTTGAAAAGATAAGACCTAATGGTGTGGGTAACTGAAAATTCTTAATAAACCACTTTGATCTAAGAAGGAAGGAGGGCAGGGAAGAGGAGTAAGTAAAGCTAAGCAATAAAAGCAGATTGTCCCAAAGTTGCATGCCCCTCGCCCCTCGCCTTTCGCCCCTCTTTTCTTATGAGAGTGCCCACATGCCCCTCTTGCATGAGTACACAATAAACTTTCTTCCTGCTTGCTCAATCTTTGTCGTGCCCTTGAATTCTTTCTCACAGTGTGGTCAATAACCTAGAAATTCAATGCTAGCAACAAGGGTACTGAATGCAATTTGTGATTACTTTGTGATTCTTTTTATGCTTAGGATATTTTCACACTTTGGATGTGCAGTCAAAATACTATGTTTTAAAGTCAATTGAAATAATTGTTCTCTTTATGGTTAAACTTCCAACCTGAAATATAATTTGGCTAATTTATTTCAATTTGTGGTTTTTTGTTTTTTTGTGTTTTTTTTTTTTTTTGAAAGATATTGCCTAGGTGTTTTTTCCCAATTTTGGTTTAATTTGATTTTTGAAATATGTAAAATTTTTACATTTCCATACTCAAAATGATAAAATGTGTGGCATACAGAGAAATCTAGTTTCTAATCTCATTTCTCTCCATTCCTTCCCTCCACCTATAGGCAACCATTTTAAATTACTTTTTATTTTCTCCTTTCTTTTGTAAAGCAGTTTAACAACTTGGTGGCAAATAGCAAGAGCTTAATAATGGATGGTTATCACTCTCTTTACTTGTATTACAGTTGAGTCAATGGAGGGCCAGCTATGTTGACAGATCTTAGAGGGACTTATATTCAGCTAGTTGCTGTCTTGCACGTGGAGCTCTAGCTTCCAGACTCCAAAGACGAGACTTTCAAACTACATCTCTCTGCTTCCTCATGTGGATGTGTTAGACTCTCTCCTTAATGGTAAAGGGCTCAAGACATGCTGAGCTCGTCCCATTTCATGCTCTTTCTTATCTCAATAATCCAATACTTCTCCTTTCACTATAAATGCAGACGTTCACAATTTCCACGGCAAGTAATGAGAGGGTGAAATTTTCTTGTAACATTCGCTTTCATATATATTTGATATGTAGACATAGAGAGTGAAAATTGCTCTGAACTAAGTTCAAGCCTGAAAATTGGTCATTTCTGACAGTTGAGTTAACTTCAACTTACCACTTTGCTTAATAAATACTCTTCAACTCTTGACAGACAAGTGAAAGCTGCCATTGTACTGCATAACAACCTTTGTAATTGAGTTTCCTACCAGTAGTAAGGCTGTTCTTACTGGTATGCTAAGAAAAGATAATGCATGATATAGCTTTCCCTTTTTTTCCACAGGGCAAGGTGACCTTCTTTTATGACATGATCTCCAAATTAATTTCATAGTTAGATGGCAGAGTCATACAAGCTTTTCATCACTATCTGTCCTTTGGTTTTTCTATTTTATCCCTTTTCTATTTCTTGAAATTAAAGGTATACCAGAAGTATAAGTTTGCAATTAATAAATGGTATTTTTCTGCAAAATATTCTAACCCTTTCATTTTATACTGAGAAAACATTGTTCCAGATCCTTCCTTTGTATTTTTATTCATTTGAATTAAAAAAGGATCAAAATTAAAATGTTTCTAAAATATAATTACTCAGTCATAAATACAGCACCCTATCTAAAAATCTAGAGTCTTCTTTTCATCATTTATGACTTTCTAATGGTCATGAAATGATGAATTCTAATTTCTAATTATCTCTCAACATTTACATTTTGCCTCAGCACCATAAGTTGCACAGAATATGCTTGGTTCTATATTTGCATTGATTATTCTCTTGTTATCTCTTCTTTTAGCCCTCTGTTGTCTTCTCCCCTTTCCCCAGTGATTCCAATTTCTCTTTAATTTATTTAAGGGTATGCACTTGGATTTGTTTAGAATTTTTTTGGTTGTTTTTTATCCTCAGGAACTCATCGTCTACCTTTTGCTTGTTATTTTCTCATCCTCCACTTTATTTTGTTTACTTTTACAGCATCAATGCATAGATCTCATGAGGGTTGCTGTTCCGGTTTGCTAATGCTGCCATTATGCAAAATACCAGAAATGAATTGGCTTTTATAAAGGGGATTTATTAAGTTACAAATTTACAGTTTTAAGACCATAAAAGTGTCCAAACTAAGGCATCAACAAGATTGTACCTTCATTGAGGAGCACACCAATGACATCTGGAGCACCTCTGTCAGCTGAGGAGGTACATGGCTGGCGTCTGTTCTTAGATTATGTTTCAGCTCCTCTCTCATCTGCTCTTGGGACATTTTGTCCTCTCTTAGCTTCTCCAGAGCCAGCTCTAGGCTAGTATGTCAAAGCATCGCAGACATCCTTCTTTCTGCATTTCTAAGCATTTCTAAGCATCAGCCAGAGCCAGCAAGC
Organism: Choloepus didactylus; assembly: GCF_015220235.1. NCBI lineage: Eukaryota > Metazoa > Chordata > Mammalia > Pilosa > Megalonychidae > Choloepus > Choloepus didactylus. Next base: position 22,941,853 of record NC_051311.1, read on the forward strand.
ATTTAGAGGACTCCAGTAAACTAATTAAGACCCAGGCTGAATGGGGGGGGCCGAATCTCCATGGAAATAATCTAATCAAATGTATTGCCTACAGTTGGGTGAGTCACATCTCCATGGCAACATTCAATCAAGAAAATCAGAAAGATTAATCAATCTGCCCCCACAAAATTGCATTAAAGAATATGGTTTTTTCTGGGGGACATAGTCTATCCAAATTGGTACAACTGCTATCTGGTTATGCAAGTGGTTGGAGCAGTTTTAATTAGGCCAACTCTTGTTTTATATACAGTGTTTGTTTGTTTGTTGTAGGTGGGTGTTGCATAGGGGATGAACTAGGGACCTTAGTATTTTGGATGGGATATTTTGCTTCAGAATATGGTGTCAAAAGATCATCTATTCTTTGTCCTGCCACTTCTATGTCCTAAATGCCTATCTCTCATCCAGTCACTTCCTTCCATTCACACTGAGATGTACTTACTCCTAACCACCATCATCCATCCTTCACTGGACTATTCTAACAGTCTCCATTCTTGCCCTCTTCTAATCCATTCTCCCCATTTTAGTTAGTTTCTTCACAGTGTAAGCATCCTTGCTCAAAACCTTTAAAGGGATTCCACTGTTCAAAGGATACAGTCCAAACTCTTCAACATGATTTACAAGGCTCGCTTTGATTCTTCCTGTGCTTACTACTCTGAAGTCATCTATCACTTTTCCCTTGCCATCCCATAAGATTCTATGTCTATGTTTAATGAAGTTCTTTCAGTTCTTTAAAGGTCCCAGGATTTTGTTTGTTTGTTTGTTTGTTTTTGTTTGCTTTGCTGCTGGGCCTTTGCATATTCTGTTCATATCATCTGGAACAATTTCTACCATACATTCTCTCCCTCTTACTCATCTTTCTGAGATTAGCTGTCACTTCTCTAGGAAGATTTAGCTCCTAAAATGTCTCTTATATGCTTCCACCCTCCCTGTTGTTAAATTTAGCAGTTTATATTGTAACAATTTGCTTGATTTTTGTCTTTCATGGTAGATGATAAGGGTGGTGAAGACTGAGCCTGTATTATTTCTTTTTCTTGGTAACTGACACTAAGTTTTAATAACTATAGGTAGAATAATTAATTAATAAACATGTTGAGTAGCAAGAGGTGACTCTTGTAGCCCAATGGGATCCATATTATAAAGGTCCTTACTGTCATACTATGGCTTTCAGATTTTTTCTACATAGGAGCCAGTATGAGATTTTAAGCAAGAGAATAACCTGAATAGGTTTTCACTTTTTAAACATCCTTCCAGCAACTTGTAAAGAAATGTATTAAAGAAAAACTGGAGGCCAAAGGATAACAGCTAACAAGCAACTCTAAAAAATATCTACCCACTCAGAAATATGGCAGTAAAAATGGATGGTTAGATTTGAAAGATATTTGGGAAGTAAAATTCACAGAGCTTGATAGTCAACAGGTTGTAGCTGGTTGACAAGGACTCTCCACTTTCTGACTTTGGTGATTGTATGGGTGAGATGTCACTTACTGTGATGGAGGACATGGGAGAAGAGAATAGATTTAAGGGTGAGGTGCTTGTGGTATATTCGGTTTGAGATCTGAAGACATAGATCTTGTGGTAAAGAGAGAGTTCTAAGCAGAAGAAAGGTACAATATCGGTCCTAAGCATTCGAACAATGGAGAAGGATGGTTATGGGTTTGATTTCTATCTCTGCCTTTAACGAGCTGTGTGTCCTTAGCAAGTCAACCACTGTAATGTAAGCCTCAGTCTCTTCCTCTGTGTAATGGGCATAATAATAGTACCAATCCACAGCAATAATATAGGGATAACAGAGATGATGCAATACAAAGGATTTAGCACAGTGTTCAGTATATATTAAGTACTTAAAATGCTAACTACTATTCACTGACACTGAAAAAATATATATTGGTGTCATCCATCAATTTATGGGTGACAGTTGTAGCAATGAGAGTGAATGAGAAGACTTAAGTAGAATGTAATATTAAGAGTATTGATGACTGAATTTGGTGGGGGCACTAACATTAAGGGCAAAGTAAGAGAAACCTACAAAGAAGATTGAGAAATGGTAGCCAGGGTAATAGAAGGAAACCAGGGGATTAAGTATTCACAGAAATCAAAGGAAAAACAGACAGCTTCAAGAAAAATAAAATTAGTAATATTTTTAAATAATTTAAAAAAGTGTTTAAGTGAAAAACATAGAGTATCCACTGACTGTGACAAATAGGAAATCTCTGGAGACACTAGAGAATACAATTTCATGAAGGGGTAGAAGACTGTTTTATAGATTACTTCCCAGTTGTTGACTTCTAGACACTTAAAGAAATAAGAGGCAAGATCATTTTCTGAAACTGGAAGAGGAAGTTGGGGGGTAGACTCATGAAGAGAGAGGTAAACATTTGGAATATCTGCTGAGGAAAATGGAAGGAGGATCTAGTTCAAGACATATAGAAAGGTAGGACGGAGAAGTATAGAGGAGGTTGATAATCATGAATCTATGGTAGTGTCATTTCTCAGGATTATGAGAAGATTTCTTTCAGTGAAGCACAATAACCCTGCCATTGAAGCAGGGACAATCTGGACTGATTGAGAGTAGGTGGGGTAGAGCAATAACAGAATAAGGAATATGTATGTAGACAAGACAGGAAAGAGAATGAAGACAAGCCAGTTTTCAAAGTTTGACAGCTTGAAGGCATCACTGAAGTCAAAGAGCAAGTTTAACAGGAACAAGAAAAGAAGAGGAATTGGATGGATCAGAGATTATAAAAATAATGAAAACCAGAGTAAATTACAAAATAAGACATATTGGGGGATAATCTCAAAGTCCTGGGTCTCTAGGAATTGCTGCAATATAGCCTGGAGGTCATTGGGTTGCTTTGGTAAAGCTCTACCAGGCCTTCAAAACACATGCTTTACATTCATTGTCATGATTTTACATATTAGCCAAACCTCCCATTTTGAAACAGCATCCTTGAAATACATAATACTTTTGCAAACCAGTGTGACCATTTTAATTCTCATGACTTTTAAGGGATCTAATCTATTTAACCATTAACTGTACTTTGAAATACCAGTCTTTCAGATTAAAAAACACAGTTTGGATTGAGTTTTATTATGTCACTGTTGCTTTTATTAAAAACTGAAAACATCTCCCTTATTCAATTCATCTCTGCTTGGATAACAGGATTAAATGTTTTGAAATAGAATGAAGGTTGGAAAAATATGACTGAAGCTTATAATAATTAAAATTATAAAGGACAGCCACTGGATTATAAGTGAAAGAGCTATACATTTATGTCTGGAATCTGCCAGTAATCAGCTCTTTGATTATAGCTAAGTCATTTAAATTCTCCGAGTCTCCTTTTTCTCTCATTAGTAGGTTAAATTAGATGGTATTTGAGACACTTTCTAGTTTTTTGCTGTAGTTATAGGAAAATAAACAATAATGTGGCTTGAATTTACCAAACTAGCTCACTAAATCTTGGACTGTAAAACCTAGAAGTTAAATGAGAAAGATGTGGATTTAAAGCTTCTCAAAATGGTAGTACTATTTTACAAACTGAATAACAACATTTTGGAATTAATTACTTCCTTGTGATCATATTTTCTCCCTCTCTCCTGGAATACCCACTAAAATTATAGCAAAGAAATTTTAAAAATTTCAAATTCACAAGAAAAAGAAGAAGAGATGCAAGAAGAGAGATTAATAGTAAGAGATTTCAGCTAAGCTGATGGAGAGAAAGTAATTGTATTTGGAATAAGAGAGCTGCAAATCAAAGCTCCTACAGGATGGGAATGCTGAAGAAAATAGAAGAAAAAAAAAACAAAACAAAAAAATCCTGAGTTGTCCAGGAGGTGCTGAACAGACAGGAAACTGGAAGGTTATTGTTTGGAGAAATTGAAACAGAGATACTCTGCTCTGAGTCACCAAAAAGAGTACAGGGTGTGGGAGGGATTAAATGAAAATTTGCGAAACCAGTGGTGGACCTCTAGTTCTCTTCCCTGCCACAATTTCCAGAATTCCAGCAGGCAGGAAACTACAGAGCTTCTCTGAACTTTAAAAACTGTAGAAACTGAATGATGCCAGAAGGAACTCCTATTACCACCTTTTGAGGTAAACCCACAAACCTGCACACACTTGTCAACCTAACTGTTAAGACCCAAAATTAAAAAGATGTGTCCATATATGCAGAACTTCCAATCAATGTTTATAATTCCCTCTTAATATTGTGCAAACAGTCACATATAAACAGACATGAAAAGAAAGTTTCCAAACATGAAAGAGAAATGCTAAGTTAAACAGAGAAAGAAAATTACAGCAAACAGAGATAATGAAGGGAGCAGAGACCCCTATAATTTTCATGCTTAGAGAAATAAGAGATGAACAAGAAGTTATAAAATAAAATAATCAGAACATAAGAAACTCTCGGAAATTTAAAATATGATACAGAAACTGAAAGAAATCAATGTAAATGTTGGGAGATAAGCACAAGGCTATTTCTCATACGATAAGAGGTGAAAAGTGGAAAATATATGAAAATTGGAGGACTAATGCAGAAACCCAAGATTTAGCTAATGGTAATTCCAGGAAAAGTGAACCAAAAAAAAAGAAAAGAGGAAATTATTAAAGTTTTATGTAAGAACTGAGTTTCAAGAATCTGAGTGTTCAACCTGAAAGGGCCCATTGGATGCTTAACATATTGAATGAAAAAGAAACTCAATGAAGGCACATAATTACAAAATGTTAGAACTCCAATGATAAATAGACTATCCTAAAACTGCCAGGAAGATTGTAGTGTTGGCTAACAGGTCTCATAAAAACATACAAATCAGTGTGGAACTGAACAGCTCAAACAACAAGCATTTTTTTTTTTTTTTTTTTGCATCTGGTTTTGAGGCTAGAACAAAAGTCCAAAATCAAGATATCATCAGGCCTTAAGTTGTCCAAGAGTCCATACTATTTTTGTGCTGGCTGCTGACAATGGGTTCTTTGGCTTCTGTCTCTGTCTCCCATTACATAGTGACCTCTTTCTTCTTGTGTTGGCTCTTCCAGTTTCCACTGACTTCTGGCTTCTTCCCGTGTGGCCATCTCCAACTTTGGCTTCCTGTTTCTTCTCTTCTAGTCCGTCAGTAATATGGATTAAGACCAATCCTGATTCAATTGGGCCACTCCTTACTAAGAATAACAGCTTCACGAGGCCCTATTCACAACGGGATTGAGATTAAGAATGTGTCTATGGTAGGGTGCATAATTCAACATTGACTATTGATTTCAGCAAAATTTGTCATTAAACTCTACAGGGAAAATGGGAAAGGGGAGTATGGATGATAAAGCACTAAACTTTCATGTATCATTGCAGGAAGTCAATCAATGTTTTAAATAGGGAAATCAAGAGAAAAAGTATGTATATCTATTTAAAATCAATGAGCTAAATACCAGAATAAACTGTGTTAAAGATAATCTCTCTGTGATATGATCTGTTGTAATGGAGTGGCCTGGGGACTGTTGTTTATAGTGATATATTTTGTAGAAGTCAGGGAGGATTAAGAGCTAAACCCTGAAATCCCAGAAATTAAGCAAATAAAATCTGTTAAATTCATTAACCTCAACACCCCCCCAACCCCCCACCCCCCGTGAGGGACATGACTCTCAGGGGAGTGAATTTCCCTGGAAATGTGTGATGACTCCCTGGAATGAGCCTGGCCCTGGCCGCGAGGGATTGAAAATGCCTACTTGAACAAAAGGGGGTAAAAAGAAAAGAAACAAGCTGAGGTTACAGTGGCTGAGAGATACCAAATAGAGTCGAGAGGCTATCCTGGAAGTTTCTCTTATGCAAGCTCCAGATAGCTATCCCAAATGGCCACAATATGCCATGTGCTTACCAAAAATAGTTCCCAAATACCTAGGTCCCTACCTGAGATTCTATGAAAGATTTACTCACTAAGTTTTATTTTTCAGAAACTTAAATCCAGCAGTGTTCCTATACCAGACAAGTCTTAAAACCCAGGGGCAATAGCCTCTTTAAGATCAACAATTAGATGTAGCCCCTTTCCCCATACTGTAGATACCCCTTTTAACATGAACACGTTAGGGTGTTCACTGCCTAGATAACCCTGAAGATGAAGGAATAGATTAAGTAAGAGGAAGGAGTAGCAACAAACAAGATACGATTTAACAAAGGTCTGTAAATGCTGAAACTTTATATAATTTTATATATATATTTTTGGATGCTGGGGTTTTGGAAGGGCTGGAAGCATGTAAATGGCATGGTGGAACTTTTTAGCCTTTAGCATCCTTTGGGATTTACTCTATAGCTGCTCATTGAATTGTGCCTTGAAAGTCTTCACCTTTCTGTAGATACCTTGTATTGTGTAATAGGGAAGGGGCTGAGACTATGGAACTGTAATGCATAACAATTTTTGAAATCACCTATATAACTGCTTATTGAGCTGTACTTTGACAGTTGACACCCTTCCGTATGTATTACAACAATGGAAATGGCTGAAGTTGTGGAACTGTGACTCATGATATGCCTTGAAATTTGCCCTCTAACAACTTTTGAAATTGTACTTTGAAACTTATCACTGTTATGTATATATGTTAAAGTTCACAATTAAAAAAAGTCTAAAATCATCTTTGCATTTTCCTTAGGTTAGATAATGTTTGTAACTTAATCTAGGGATTACTATGTTGCCTCTAAACTACCACTTCCATCCTCCTTTCTTCATCCCAGGAACCTGTTTTATTTAGGTAACATCATTATGCATGTTGAAATGTTCATATTTATTCATCTTCCATTTAATGATATTTCCAGATTTATTTGAGAAAATTACAGGCTTTTTTCTATTGGGACCCAGTGTTTTTGGCTCCCTTCTTTATCTCCAGGACCTAGAATGTTTCCTTATATGACAGTGCAGTCAGAAGTATTTATGAAGGAATAAAGAAATGAATGCGTCATCCTAAAAAAAAAAAAAAAAAGTCTGTCACACAAATTCCTCTAAAGGCATAGCAGTTCTCCAGGGCACCTCCCTTCAAAGTAGTGATTCAGAGATCCAGTAACTTCCGTCATAAGCCCTACTGCCTCAATATGGCACTTATAGGGTCACCTTGGTAGCAGAAGACAGAGCTGGAGGGTCATGCAGGAGTATTTTACTGCTTCAGGCTAGAAATGACATGTCAGTTCTGCTCATGTTTCTTTGACCAGAAATTGCCACATGGACCCACTTAGCCACAAGGAAGCTGAGTTATATAATTTTTTTTATGTCCAAAAAGTAGAGATGGATAGAATATGGATGGCCATAGTAATATTTACCATACATCTTTTAATATTCATAACTACATGAATGTGCTATTTTGATTAAAATGACAATGAAATACATTCTAACAAATTTAAGTTTATAGGTGACATATCCATAACAGATTACTGAAGGAATTAAGAGGTTGAAGTAGATGGCAGTTAGCAATCATGACATCCTTTGGTTCATCCTTTGATGTCATTTTTATCATCAGAGCAATTTGGATCATAGACTTGATCCAATTTGCCAATGTGGATAATAGTACAAAATAAGAATCACTTGGCAGATAGTCACAGAAGAGCTATTCAGGTAGGATGCATTATAGAGTGAGAAGGAAGCCACAAAAGCAAACAAAATAAATGGGACAGTCCCTTCTCTTCATTAGTATTCCCAAATAATCATGCCTACTCGCAAAAGTTACATGGTTCACCCTAAAAACTATGCAACATATTGCTCAATCTAAGTTGAATCATTCTCTGCCCTTTCACATAAGGCAATTATGAATTTTTTCTCATCATTTCACCCTATGAAATTGCCCTCTCCCTCTTTATGAAAGAAATTGAATTGCATTTCCCCTATAAAACCTTCTCTGACATCTCAGGAGATGTTTTTCTTCCTATAGAAATTTTTTTGTGTATAATTAAATTGGCATTTTGGGGACCTAGTATCAAGTATCAGTTCAGTTATTGTCTTGTACAGTTACTATATTTTTATATTTTGCACTTGCATGAGCTGATTGATTATCTTTCAATCCATATTGTAAACTCCTTGGGGGCAGGGAATGTATCTTACTCTTCCTTCTACCTCCTTCCCCTATATGTACCGTTCTCCTATCTCCCCATAACCCCTTCCTCTCATCCTTGTTGCAGATTTCTCCAACATGCTTTCAATAAGAGTTGCTTACATAATTGTTTTGGGGAAAAAAATGCCTGAACCACAAAGCAGGTGTATGGATAGCAGTGTTCTAGAAGGTGTTATTCTGTCACTCATTCCTTGCCTGATTATTTTTGCAAACAGTTCCTTCAGAAAATATTACTAGAACTAGGAGCTCCCACTGATTCTAAGTGTTTGAATGTGTGAAAAGAGTGTTCAAATATGCTATTGTCATCATTCACTCTTGCTTTCCCTTGCTTATCAGGAAATTTTAACCACCATGGGTTTAAGGGAACAAAGACAAGTCTTGATATAGTATTTTTAAGTACTTTTACTTTGAGAAATACTGGTCACATAGAGCTTTATTTCTGAGACTCCCAAAGTTGGTTGCTGAATCTAAAAAAGCACAAATGCTTTGTAAGTAAAAATTGCCTGTTTCTGTCAGCGGTTTTCACAAATAGTTCTGAAATTCTTGATCTAGGAGAAAGAATAGAGGAAAAACAAGGTAGATGGAGTGATAGACCTATGAAAAGAGAGAGAGAGAGAATAGCAGTGAGGGAGAAAGAGGCAGAAAAAGAGGAAGAAGATATAAAGAGAAGGAAGAGAACACTGTATTAAACCCTAAAACCAACTATTCTGGTTTGAATCTATTATGCCCCCCACAAAAGCCATGTTCTTTTAATCCAGTCGTGTGGGTGCAGACTTATTATGTTTGCAATCTTTTGATTAGGTTGTTTCCATGGAGATGTGACCCACTCAACTGTGTGATTAGATTATTTGCATGGAGATGTGACCTCACCCATTCAAGGTGGGGCTTGATAAGTTTACTAGAGTCCTTTAAAAAGAGCAACACAAGTCCAGGCACTTTGCTGACTCTGGCTGATGCTTAGAAATGTTTGGAGATGTGGACGGAATTTTGTTTGCTAATGCTTTGAGATGCTAGCCTAGAGTTTGCTCCGGAGAAGCTAGGAGAGCTTCAGAGTGCTCAGAGGCCAACACAGTCCAAGATGCTTGGAGATGCAGACAGAAAGATGTTTGTAGATGCTAAGCTAAGGGATGAAGCCTAAAGTTTGCTGTGGGAGAGGCTAAGAGAGGGCCCCTAGATGCTTAGAGAGAAACACCATGGGAGAAAAAGCAAGGATGCACAAGAGCTAAGAGACAGAAGGTAAGAGAGACAGAAGCCCAGACATATGGGAGAAAGCCATTTTGAAACCAGAACCCAGGAGCAAAGGACCAGCAGATGTGAGCCACGTGCCTTCCCAGCTAACAGAGGTGTTCCAGATGCCATTGGCCTTTCTTAAATGAAGGTATCCTCTTGTTGATGCCTTAGTTTGGACACTTTTATGACCTTAGAACTGTAAATTTGTAACCCAATAAATCCCCTTTGTAAAAGCCAATCCATTTCTGATATTTAGCATTTCTGGCAGTTCTAGCAAACCGTAGCACCAACTTTAGGTTTTTCAGAGGCCATAATTCAGTTCATGCTTTATGATTGTTACTAAAATATCAGTGTAAACTGCTCCATGACTAACAGGGTGCAGAAAAGTAGGGACATTGGAGGAAGAGAGAGATGGTGTATATTTAGAAGGGGGGAGAGATTGGCCCCATTTTGGCTGAAAACATAATCAAGTGTGTTTGTGGCTGGGGTCAATCATTTATTGAGTAAAAATACCATCAATTTTGGTGATTTTCAGTAGTATGGTGACTTTAATACAATGGGACAACTGCCATTTGCTGGGTATTGGGAATGTAGTTTCCAAGAACTGCTGTGATAAAAGCTTATAAGAAGTAACTTCTTAACGTTCATGGTCATTAGAAACATTAGTGTAAGATGTCAAGGCAGGGAGACGGTAAGGAAACACAAAATGCAGTAGCAGAATGGATAGGGATTTTTAGCTTTCCATAAGTGAGTTGTATGTGCAGACTAGGAGGAAAGCAACGTGACATGTTGAGGACAGCATGTCCACCAACTATCATGTCCCTCTATCATCAGCTCCTCTCACCAACCCATCTTTATCCCCATTCAAACCTGGAAGTTTATGTAATATTAGCAGCTCTTGTTTTCTTTAAATGTTTTCTTTTGAAATAATTTCAAACTTGCAGTACAGTTGCAAGAATAATATAAAGCCTACACAGAGAACTGCAACACAGCCCTTCCCCACCCCCAGATACATAGTGTCCCAGGTGTTCCCAGAGATTTAAGGCTGTTGCAAGAGTCTAAACCTTCATTTCAGTCTCACCACAGATTGTCTCTGCCGCTAACCCACAAGTCCTTGGTATTGTTGTATGGTTCCTGGGATTTCTGAGTGGGTTCCTCTTCCAAGCCATGCCCTTCTAGGGCCTCTGATGAGGGAAGGCTGTGCCATGTCAGAAGTGCATGCCATTCCTCAAGGGAAGTTCTGGGCCACCGGTCTGTGTAGGTGCATTCCCAGCTTGCTGTAAAGATGGCTGAATGCGGTGTGTTAATTTCCCCCTTTTCACACAGCTCTGCCTTCCCAACTCTGGGACAATTAGCTGTGGGTGCATGAAAGGCTATTGTCCACCCCTGATATTGTGGCATGTGCGTGTGTTGCTAGAAACACTTCCTGTCACACTGGTTTGTGTGTGGCACCTGTGCTGGGCAGGAGTGTTCCCAGCCTGCCTGTAAGATGGCTGAAATGGGCATTTTTTCCCCTTTTTGGCTAGCCTCTGCCTTCCCCACTCCAAGACAATTGGCAGCGGGTTCACGAAAGGCTATCTTCTATGCCAGATATTGAGGTGTTCACACAGCCCATTCCTGCCATGCTTCACTGTGTGGTTCTTGCTGCCATATCTGCAGCTTCTTTTGGGTTTTTTAGAAAAGAACTAGTCTGCCTCCAAACTGAAACCCGTTGGTTTCCCCACACCGCAGTGTGGCTGCTGGATATTCAGCGGCTTACTCACTCATTTCAGATCACAGACTCCCGGTTTCACCAAGTGCATGGTCTCTGTGGATTTAGCAGAACTTGTCCAGCTGGTGCGTCACTGGAGCTGGTGTTGCAGGTCACTTTCTGGCTTTTATCTAGTATTTTTCATGGAGGTGTTTTTTTGCCCTCTCTCCTAGCCACCATTTTAGGTTCTTCTTCCTCCTTATTACCTTTTATACAGGAATTGTTGTTAGATAAAGTATATACACATTGAAATGCAGATGAAGTCACTCATCCCTTCAATTTGTAGCAGGTGCTTTTGCACTGGGCCCCCTAGGCATCCCCTGTAACCATGAAGTTAAGTTGTCAACCAAGGATTTGGATGGATTTTATGTGGAAACTCTGGATTATATGATGATTTCATGTTGCCTGTGTAGCCACAACTTTCTGGCTACTCTGCCAGAAGCAAACTCTATGCTCTGGCACCTTGAACACCAGTCAGACACCTGTTGCCCTGAGCTGCACTCCAGGAATTGGAAACACACTTGGGGAAAAATGCCAAAAGTCACAAATCTCACCAGTTACAATGTCTGTCTCTTTGAAGTAGACTTCTTTCTACTTTATGCCTGCTATTGCTTTCTTTTGTCTCCAGATAATTTTTTTTTTAAATATTTGACTACATAATTGCTATCCATATTAGTTTAACCAAATCACTTGCTATTTCCAGAAGCTGAAAGTCCATCTAATATATTTTTAAAACTTTAAATACTTCCTCAGGAACATTCATTTTAAAGGCAGTAAAGCTTCTAGCTCATTTATCTTTCCCACTGGACTTATGTCCATGGACCTGGGAGACTCTATTTGTTTCTCTATTTTAGGAGAATATGCTTTTGGAAATGGGGAGTTCTTAGGGACTTGTATTCATTTCTTATTGTTGGTGTAATAAATTACTACAAACTTGGTATCCTAACAGGACTCATATTTATTATCACACCAGACTGCATTTTGGAAATCTAACATCGGTCTCACTGGGCTAAAATCAAGGTGTCAGCAGGACTGTGTTCCTCCCTATTGGCTGTAGGGAAAAATCTATTTCCTTGTTTTTCCTAGAGACTCCCCACATTATGTGGCTCTTAGCTCCTTCCTCCTTCTTCAAAACCAGCAACAGAGGGTTGAGATCTTCTCACATTGCTTCTCAATCTGACTTCCTTTTCTGCAGGCATGTCTCTCTTTCACTCTTAGGTAGTCTTGTGATTACATGGAGCCACCTGGATAATCCATAATAATTTCCCTATTTTAAGATCAACTGATAACAGCCTTAATTCTATCCACAACCTTAATTCCCCTTTGCCATGTAACCTAACATGTTCATGGGTTCTAGGGATTAGAACGTGGACATCATTGGAGAACCATCTTTCTGACTACCCTATAAACAGATGGTATCCATGTTGTTATAACATATTCCTTCCACTACTATTATTTGCCTGATACTGTTCTGTGTGTTTATGCCAGTAGTGAACAAGAGAGCAAAGGCTCTGTCCCTACAGAGTTTAGGAGATGAATTTCTGGTATCCTACACTGGGGCACAATCTTTATTTTTCTTTGGCTTCCTGTAAGTCATGACATACTCTTTTTTAGTTACCACTTGCACAATAATTGATTAATATTCCCAAGCAGTGAAGGTGCTTATGTTGCCCTTCTTAATGTTAAGCCTTCTTACATCCAATTGCCTGCTAATTTTTACTCAACCTTTTCCTTTCAGAGTTCTCAATAAAACTGACATGTTAATAGGCGGCATGATGCTGTTTTTCTTTTGAGGAAAGATTCAGTGTTGCCGTTTGCATACCTTATGTTTCAAAATGTTATCCAGAATTCAAAGTATTCTCAGCTAACTAGCAAAGAGATTTTGGAATGTGGTGCCATCATGCTCATTAATTGGACATATGCAGTAAATTCCCATGTGCTTGTTGTCATTGGCTGAAGCATATCATATGTGAGGACCCAGGGCTAACCCCTCCTCCATTATGAGATACATGCAGCCACCTACATGATCAGGAAACAGGCATACAATTTTCCATAAGTTGCCTACATGATCAGGCAACAGACATTAAAACTTCCCATCCCTAATCACTGTAATCAAATCTCACAAGATCCTGTTGTAACAAAGTCTTGCGAGAAACTCTGTTGTCACAAACCTTTATAAGTCACCAACCTTCCGCCCTTGGCTCTCCTATCTCTCTGTGTGGAATGGAGGAATGTTGACTTCACTTTCCTGACCTGCTGCTATCAGGAAAAAATCATTTCCTGTTTTTTAAGTCCTTAATTAAACTCATGAATAACTCCATGCCAGGCATGTTTTTTGGTCTCGGGGCTAGTCTGGGTTGCAACATTTGGCATCCCAGCCGGGAGACAAAGGAATCACTGGCTGTAATGGGCCTGAGTCCTAGCAAAGGAGTCTCTTTGGGGGGAATCAAAGGATGGCCTGAAGCATCCTTAAGGGGAGGGCTAGCAGCCATCCTGGATTAGTGGGGGCCACCAAGGGAGTATGGTGACTCCCAGAACTCCCTGGCTGTATTACTGGTTCTCCTGCAACAGGCCACAAGACAGGATTTAATAAGAAAAGGGAGAGTCATAAGGTCACTGCGGCTGTTGCATGACCTCTATTAGGAGCTGTGTGCAAAGTTGCAGAAGGGTCTCTGGCAGTCAACGCTGATGTCTGCCACTTAGAAAGGGAACTTAAGTTAGAAAGAGACATGCAGATAGCCCAAGCAGATTTGAAGGATGCATTAAATGGGAGGCTGCACCACATAGGTAAAATTTACAGGCATTGGCTTGCTGGTATGCTAGAGTAAGAGGGTACAAGCTGCCCAAAGGGCAAGTCAGTCACATCGTGACTTCTCCTGACTGGGATCCCAAAGTGTGGGACCCTGTTGATTTTTCTTCAGATGAAAATGAGTCCTCATCTCACTGGGAAACTGAAATTAAGAAAATTAATCATGTCCATCCTCTGGTCAAACAAAAGATCATAAAGGAGGAAATACAACACCCTGATTCTCCAGGCAGGGGCAGCTGGTGCTGCAGCTGCCACTGTCCTAGCAGCACCTCCTGATCAAAAGGTTCTGGTTACAATGTGGGATTGTACTGAGTTATGGGAAATTGGGAATCATAGAGACAAAAACCTAAACAAATTTTACCAAAATTGACTGCTGCACCTGTGGGACATTGGCACGGAGAGGATACTACTTTCAGGATGTGAAATAAGCAAGTTGACCTCTATTACAATTCACCCTTCCCTCTGTCAACATATAGATTCCTTGGCCACCTGGCCCGAGTTCAGCTGACTATTAAATTGGCTAGTGATTCAGTGTAAAGAAACTTGGCCCAGTGTGAGGGACATGCCTAGGTCACCCCCCATTGGAGCACACTTGATGGTTCACAGGATATACTAAGGGGGCTAGGAATGAACATGCAGTTTATGCTGCTAACTTTGTGGGATGATGAAACTTTCACCAAGGGCACAGAAAACACAATCTTACAAAGGGCCCAGAATCAATGGTACAGGAACTAGTGCCCATTCTCAGCACATTGGTGGGGTAACCCACATCTAGGGCTGCCCAAGTAATAGCAGATCTAGGAGAATCTGCATGCCTAAGGCAAAAAGGGGCTGGAGTCAGGGCTATGGGCCATGCCCCACAAAGACATGATGGTTCAAACCGTATGTTGCACAGACAGATGTGGGCTGACCTAATAGCCACTGGCATCAAAATAGAAGATTATGATAGACAGCTGATCCCTGTGCTAGTAGAGTTATGGCATAAGTTACCAAAAGGGCAGAGATACCACCAAATTTAGAACCAGATCACTGGAGGGAGAGATGATCTCTGACTGAAAAACTCAGCCCTTATAGTATTAATAGCCCCCCATGACCCCTGCCAAGGAGGCATGGCAAGCCCCTTTTCCCCTTGCACAGGGGATGGGTCAAGATCCCCAAATAAAAGTTATAAATGGCGCACTGGGGGTCAGAGGCCACATATTGAGTTAATTGTTTTCTGGCTCCCCACTAATGTGCATAAAGTTTTAGTACTAGTGAATACTATAGCAAAATGCACTCCAATATATGGAAAATGGCCATGGCCCAGAGAGGCCTTATGTCTGTCATTGCTGGGTAAAGAGGCCAGAGTATTAAAGCAACACAACAGTTACTAATGCAGATTGGTCAGCTACCATCTCAAAAATACACAGTGTACAAATACCCTATTCTAGAACATATATTAGGAATTGATATTTTGCAGAATATCACTGTGAAAACTGCTGTAGGTGAATTCTGTCTCCAGTGCCAGCTGCCAAAACTGTCCAAAGAGGATATACTAAATGATCACCAGTAAAGGTACGCTCCCTCAGATGCATAGTAGCAGTGTGTCAGTATAAGCTGCCAGGGGGACATCAAGAAATGACTGCTACCATCAAGGAATTAGAGTGAGCATCGTAATCCCCACTCACAGCCCATTTAATATTCCAGTCTGGCCAGTAAGAAAAATTGATGGAACCTCATGAATGACTATTGATTATAGAGAGCTTAACAAATAACTCCTCCTTTGTTTGCAGCTCTACCAAATATAACTACTTTGTTATGGGACATAAGTTTGAAATTAGGACAGTTTCATTTTGTGTTAGTATCTCCTTAGACCCCTCAAGCCAGCTTGTGTTCTTCTTCATGTGGGAAAGATGACGGAAATTTGCTGTGCTACCCCAAAAATGTCTTCATGGTCCTACTATTTGCCATGGTTTGGTAGCTCAAGATTTAAAAATATGGAAACCTTCAGCAGAGGTTACTCTCTTTCATTATATTGATGATGTTTATTGACAGGTAACTCTCTTGCAGAATTGGAAACTGCTGCTAAGATTATTCCTCTAAAGTGCTAAATTACCCCATTCTACATACTCCTAAACATCTTGTGGCTTTCCTTGGCTTGTTGGGTTATTGGAGACCATTTATACCTCCATTTAGTGCAGATTCTAAAACCTTTGCATGTCCTAGTTAGGAAAGGAAAAACATGGGAATGGGATGTTCCACAGCAGGCTGCCTTTGAAAAGGTCAAACAGGCTAATGCACAGGCTCAGGCTTTACAGGGGGTGGACCCACATGTGCCTTGCAAATTAGATGTGGTCAGTCCTGATATTGGCTTTGGGTGGGGCTTGTGGCAAAGGCAACAGGCAAAATGAGTTCTCACTGGCTTTTGATCTCAGTTCCGGAAGGGAGTCAAACTGCCTTAGTCCCTTAAAAAAACAACAGTGTGCTGCCTATGATGCCCTGCTGCAAGTCGAAGGACTGATCCAAAAATGCCCTGTGTCATTGCGCACTTCCATCCCCATATAGGGGTGGATAAAAAACACAGCAAATAAACTGCATTCAGAGAGTGCTCAGCTGAGAACCCTGACAAAATGGAAAGCCTATCAGCTACTATGCAGTGTCTTTAAGAACAGCCCCTCAAGTGTAGAAATGCATGATGTTCTAGGACCAGTTTCCTATGTGGAAGAACAATGCTTGCCACTCCCTGCTGATCCTCCTGAAGTGGCTGTTTCTGTGCCTACCGTTGATGGATGTGGCAGTATACCAAAGTCAGCCTGGTATATTGATAGATCAGCACATGGGCAGACTGCCGCCTGGATGGAAGTAGCCATGAAGGACACTATATGGTGGCAAACTGGGAAAATGCAGAGCAGCCAATGGACTGAATTAAGGGCTGTATGGATGGTCATTGTTCATGAACTAGGATATGCACTAACTATTTGTACTGATATTTTGCCTGGCAATATTAAAGCCTATGCTTTAGCAACAGCTCATAGTCTGGAGCTAACATCTCACAAGGCTGCTTAATGGCTACATAGGAAAATAGGACACTGAGGAAACTAGACTCTGTGGAGGCTGGTGCAGCAATTTCAGTTGCCCATCCTAAGGCAACAGCTGAAAGACATTGTGGACCCTCCCCCTCCTGCTCACTGCAATGACCAAAAATGCTTTCTCACCAACTCAGTCAAGTCAACCATGAGCAGATCCCAGTCACCAGATGGCAAGTAGACTACACTGGGACCCTTTTCTTATCCGAGGGTGCAAAATATGCCTTTACAACCATAGACATGGCTACTGAACTATTACTGGCCTTATCAGTAAGAAAAGCCAAGCAGGGGACTGCAATATGTAGCCTAGAGAAATTAGGTAGAGGGACCCCCTTTACCAGAAAATTAATCCAAGCATGGGTTACTGAACATGATGTCTTATGGATATTTCATTTGCCATACAACCCCACAGCAGTGGGGTTAATTGAAAGAATGAATGGGCTTTTAAAAAAGCCACTAAAAGATGACAGTCCCTGGAGCAGTGGGCCAGGTGGTTATGTCCAGCCCCCAGCCTCAGTCCATGACCTTGAGCAGCCACTCCCACTCCTGTTGAGTTGGTAACTGCGGGACCCATGCATGCACTGTGAATTCAGGTAAAGGGACTGGCAAAATTACAACCACGATGAAAATAATTTGCTCTTGCCTGCACCACAAAGATTAGAAATTGGGGGAAATAAGGTCATTTGGTTGTAGTCCTGGCCATTGCAGCCATGCTGGTTAGGAATCTTAAGCCCATGGGGTATTGGAGTCACCTAAGATTTAAGATATATATAACCAACCCAGGAGCAACCCCCATACATCAAGGTACTGGGCACATGATTTTTGGACACTCATTATACTTTAGCTAACTGTAGTTTTAACTCCAGAAGATTCCCTGCAATTGTAGTTCCGAAAGTATGATACCTAAAACACCCTCATAGCACCCCTTCCTCAAGAACTCTTCTATCCACTAAGGGAAACTTAGTTTGTATATCATCAGGAATTACCCCCTATTGTTTCCAACAAACATCTTTCTTTTTCACCCACAGCACCCTAGGGGCCTTAGTGGTAATTCATGCCCACAATTGAACCCAATGTTGGGTTTGCATGGACTTTCCACTTTTAGGTGCTACCAGCATTTCTTGGATTATAATCCCTGCAAATTGGACTGTGTGGAACACCCTTCTGGCTTGGGGGAATTCAATGCATCAGAAAATAAGCACAGATTTTATCAATTGTTATTAGCATCTCTTTGTGGAGTTGTTTTTCTATATGGGAGGGGGACCCCAGGTGTTCTCTCATCTCTTATTCTGCAATGTCTGTCCTTTGGTCAATGTAGTCTGCTGCGTGGGGGTAGATTGTGAGGATCCAGGGCCCAGGGCCCTGACCACTCCTCCATTATTGAGGTACACACAGCTGCCTACATGACCAGGTGACATGCCCCTCCCCATGGGGCGGAAGCATTAAAACTTCCCTCCCCCAATCACTGTTAGTAACTGTTCTAGTTTGCTAATGCTGCTCGAATGCAAAACACCAGGGATGGATTGGCTTTTATAAAAAGGGGGTTTATTTGGCTACACAGTTACAGTCTGTGATGGTTGGGTTCATGTGTCAACTTGGCTAGGTGGCCTAGCTGTCTGGTCAAGCGGGCACTGGCCTGACGATTGCTGTGAGGCTATTTGAGGCTGGTTGGTTTGTCAGATTATCAGTCAATTGACTGCAGCTGACTGATGACTCATCAAGGGGCGTGCTTCCACAGTGAGAGAATGCAATTGGCTGGATTTGGTCCGGGTGATCAGTTGGAGGCTTATAAGCAGGACGGTTAGAGAACCTTCACTTCTTCTTCAGCTGCTCAGTGAAGCTTTTCCTGGGGAGCTTGTCAAAGTTGCCAGTTCGCTTCCTGAGGAGTTCGTCAAAGTTGTTGGTTCGTTTCCTGAGGAGTTCTTCAAAGTTGCCGGTTCATTTTCTGAGGAGTTCGTCAAAGTTGTCGGTTCATTTCCCGAGGAGTTCATCAGACGTCTTCCTTGGAGTTGACAGCTTGTTGACGGCTCTGCAGAATTTGGACTCGTGCACTCCCGCAGTTGCGTGAGTCACTTTTACAATTTGATAATAAGAGACATCTCTCATTGATTCTGTTTCCAAGGAGAACCCTAACTAACACACAGTCTTAAGGCCACAAACTGTCCAAGGTAACACATGAGTAATCGGGTACCTTCACTGGAGGATGGCCAATGGCGTCCAGAAAACCTCTGTTAGCTGGGAAGGCATGTGGCTGGCGTCTGCTCCAAAGTTCTGGTTTCAAAATGGCTTTCTCCCAGGACATTCCTCTCTAGGCTGCAGTTCCTCAAAAATGTCACTTTTAGTTGCACTTGGGATATTCGTCCTCTCGCAGCTTTTCTGGAGCAAGAGTCTGCTGTCAACTGCCATCTTCAAACTCTCTCTCATCTGCAGCTCCTGCGCTTTCTTCAAAGTGTCCCTCTTGGCTGTAGCTCCTCTTCAAACATCACTTACAGCTGCACTGAGTTCCTTCTGTTTGAGTCAGCTCATTTATATGGCTCCCTTGATCAAGGCCCACCCTGAATGGGTGGGGCCAGGCCTCCACGGGAATATCTCATCAGAGTCATCACCCACAGCTGGGTGGGGCACATTCCAAGCAAATCTAATCAGCACCAAAATGTCTGCCCCACAAGACTACATCAAAGATAATGGTGTTTCGGGGGCACAATACATTCAAACTGGCACAGTAACCAAATCTCAGGAGACCTTGTTGTAACAAAATCTTGCAAGAATCTTCATTGTCACAAAATTTTATAAGCCCCTCCACCCCAGCACTCCTTTCTTCTCTCTTTGCATGGAATGGTGGAATGCTCATTTCACTTTCTTGACCTGTGACATCAGGAAAAATCATCTCCTGTTTTGTAAGTCCCTAATTAAACTCATGGTTAATCCCATACCAGGCATGCTCTTTATTCTTGGGGCTAATCTGGGTTGGAACATCATACCACTCAGAGCATGAGGATAGATAGGTAGATAGATATATAGATATATAGATAGATAGATAGATAGATAGATAGATAGATAGATAGATAGATATAAATAGAGCTATATGACTGGAACGCACAATACACACATACATGTAGTGCTCTATTAAATTTTAATTTTTTTTCAGGAACACATCTACAGATAACTTATGTATCCCCCCTCAAAAAAAAAATATCTCTAGTTCATGCATTTTCTTCTGTATGGTGAACACTGACCCCTCTCCTTGTCAGGTTACCCCATTAGCCTAAAGTGCTGCATAGCAACTCCCTTACACACAGGATTTTTTTTTTTAGCAATTTTGTTCAGACACCACACAATCCCATCCTAAATGTATAATCAGTGGCTCCTGGTATAATCACATAGTTATGAATTGACCACTACAATCAATATGAGAACATTCCCATTTCTTCTGAAAAAAAAACAAAAAAAACAAATAAAGATGCCTATACCCCACCCTTATAACTCCCTATTATTGACATTTACCTTTGGTATAGTGTCTTTGTTACAATTAATGAAAAACTATCATAATCTTACTGTTATCAATAGACTTAGTTTACATTAATTGTATTTTCACATACACAAGCCCGTTATTAAATGCCTTGTAATAGTGTTCCAGTTTGCTAAAGCATCCATTATGCAAAATATCAGAAATGGAGGCTTTTATAAAGGGCATTTATTAGGTTACAGATTTACAGTTCTAAGCCCATAAAAGTGTCCAAACCAAGGCATGAAGAAGACGATAACGTCACTGAAGAAAGATTGATGGCATCCAGAACACATCTGTCAGCTGGGAAAGCATGTGGGGTGTCTGCTGTTCCTTTGCTCCTGGGTTCTGGGTTCAAAATGGCTTCCTCCAGAATGTTTCTGAGCTTCTGTCTTTCTTAGCTTCTCTCTCTCAGCTTCTGTGCATTCTTGCTTGTTCTCCCAGGGCATTTCTCTCTAAGTGTTTGGGGCCCTCTCTTAACTTCTCTGGCACAAACTCTGGGCTTCATCTCTTAGCTTAGCATTTCAAATGTCTTTCTGTCTGCATCTCCAAGTGTCTGGGTCTGTGTTGCCCCAGAGCTCTCTTAAGGACTCCAGTGAACTATTCAATACCCACCTTGAAAGGTTAGAGAGCCACCCCTCCATGGAAATAATGTAATAAAAGGTCTCACCCACATTTGAGTGAATCACATCTCCATGGAAACAACTGAATCAAAAGATCCCACCCATAATAAGTCTGCACCCACAAGACTGTATTAAAAGAACATGGCTTTGTGAAGGACATAATAGATTCAAACTAATACGAATAGTAACATACAATTTTTCTAGTTCATGTAAAAACTTGTATTTGTAAAAATTTATCACTGTCGTCAAAAACTTTAGGTTTTGTTAAGTTATATAGTCCCAGTTTTTATCCTCTAACTTTCCTTCTGTTGACATACATGACCCTAATCTTCCTCTTTCAACCATACTCACACTCAACTTTGTTAATTACACATGTAAAATTGTGCTACCATCACACCGTATTGTGCTATCCATTCTTGAATCTTTACAATCAACCTTATTAAACATTTTGTTCTCCTTAAGCATCAATTGCCCATCTTTACCCTCTTCTCCTGTTAACCTATTCTCTCAAATTTAACTCCCAGAGTTTGTTCATTAAGTTAATTCATGTTAATGAGACCATATGATATTTTCCTTTTGTTACTGGCTTTTTTGCTCAACCTAGTGTCCTCAAGGTTCATTCACCTTGTTGCATGCCTCACAACTTCATTCCTTCCTACAGCTGCACAATATTCCATCAGATGTGCACACCACAGTCCACCATCCCACTCATCAGTAGATGGACCCTTGTGCCACATCTATCCATTGGCAATTATAAATAATGCTGCCATAAGCATTGGTGTGCAAACGTCTATTCGTGTCCCTGCTTTCAGCTCTTCCAAGTATATACCTAGTAATGGGATGGTTGGAACATATGGCAATTTTGTACTTAGCTTCCTGAGGAACCACCACACTGCCCTCCAGAGCCTCTGCATGATTCCATATTCCTGTAAACAGTGAATAAGTGTACCAGTTTCTCCGCATCTTCTCCAGCCACAGGATGGTTTTTGAAGTGAGCCATGTACTATAGTGAGCTGTCAATTGGGCACTTTTCATCTCTTATCTATGTGATTATATTTACTGAGTTTACCGAAAAAGGCATTAGGGTGAAATGAAAGGAGGAAGCATAATGTGGATATATTTGATTGCTGGTAATTAGAAACTTTGTCTTAAGTTATCTTAATTGCTAGCTAAAATTCAGACATTGGCTTGTGTGAGAATTTTCATTATTACAACCATTTTCAGGATCCATTGTCACTTTTAAGATTACTTATCATAAGAAAAGTTTATTTTACACTTGGAAACCTTGATACATTGTATATAAATCAAGTTTCCATCAATTGACTCATTTTGAATACCCAGAAAAACCTTACAATTGAAAGTAAATGCTTCTTTAAAATCAACTGTCATAAAACACAAACATTCCTCTTTGGTATTTATTTGTTTGGTTTTGATATGCACATGTCAGAAAGGTTGAACCAACTATTGTTAGAAGATTTTGGTTTATTTTATAAAATTAGCTTCATAAAAACTGACTTTGATGAAATTCCTAGATATCAGTGGGGAAGAATGGGGTTGTTTTAGTTTGCTAATGCTGCAGAATGCCAAACACCAGAGATGGATAGGCTTTTATAAAACAGGGGTTTATTTCACTACACAGTTACAGTCTTAAGGCCACAAAATGTCCAAGGTAACACATCAGCAATCGGGTACCTTTACCGGAGGATGGCCAATGGCGTCCGGAAAACCTCTGTTAGCTGGGAAGGCACGTGGCTGGCGTCTGCTCCAAAGTTCTGGTTTCAAAATGGCTTTCTCCCAGGACGTTCCTCTCTAGCAAGCTTGCTCTTCTTCAAAACGTCACTCACAGCTGCACTCCCTTCAGTCTCTTTGAGTCAGCATGTTTTATATGGCTCCACTGATCAAGGCCCACCCTGAATGGGTGGGGTCACACCTCCATGGGAGTATCCCACCAAAGTCACCACCCACAGCTGGGTGGGGCACATTCCAAGCAAATCTAACCAGCACCAGAACGTCTGTCCCACAAGACCACAAAGATAATGGCATTTGGGGGACACAATACATTCAAACCGGCACATTCCACCCCCTGGACCCCAAAATGACATTATCTTTCCAAATACAAAATACATTCATTTCATCACAATACCACAAAAACTTAAACCATTTCAGTAGCAAAAGTTAAGTACAAAATCCCATCAAAATCAAATATAGGCGTGGTCAGTCCTAAGGCATACTTTTCCTTTAGCTTTGCATCTGTGGATTTAGAACAAGTTATATGCTTCCAATATACAAAGGAGGGACATTCACAGGATAAACATTCCCATTGCCATAAGGAGAAACAGTAAAGAAAACAGGGTTAACAGGACCAAAACAGTTCCTAAAACCTGCAGGACAAACTCCATTAGATTTCAAAGTCTGAGAGTCATTTATAGAACAACGTTGCATCCTTGGGGCTTGAGAGAGTGGGAGTCTAACCCTTCCTAAGTTCCTTTTCGGCAGCCCTTTCCTCTCCAAACGCTTAGGTGAGTGCTCCAACATACCCACACATTGGGGAGACCACCTTCTCGGCCCCACCCTCCTCAAACATCGGGGCTGCTCCCAGATTCCCTTCCATCTCCGGGGCACACGCTCAACCCCTTCAGAACAGTGTGGTGGCAGCCAGGTTCTCCCCAATTCCCTGGGAATGTGCTTCAACCTCTTTGGGACCTGAGGTGGCAAAACTCTTCCAGAGCATCGAGGTGGAATGCCCACCCTCGACCTCCAGGGCAAACTCACCCTTTCCATGCATGTGGGCTGCTCCGCTCTCCCAGCCCGAGACCTCCTGACTCCAGACCTCAATCTCCATGACTCTGTCTTTGAAGAGATTTTTCCTTTAATTTTTTCCTTGTCTGTCTCCTCCAGTCCAGACCGGCAGCGGCTCTGTCTATAAAGTTCTCTCAAAAATTCTGTTGGCTTTGCATGAAGCACACAGGGGTCAAAGCCATCAGACAATAGGAGTTTCCACAAATCCTTTCTGGATAATTCCATCTCCAATCTTGGCTTGTACTGAAATGGTGGCTGGGTTCCATGTTTGGTTACATCCTCACGTTGGGCTGTAGCTTCTGGGATTCCACCCCCTGGAAGCTCGTAATTTTCCAAGCCATCAGCTTCTGGTTTCTTTGAACCCAAGAGTTCAGTCCTAAGTTTATCTCTCTCCACTCGCATTTTACTATAAGCTGCAAGGAGAAGCCAGGGTATATCCTCCACATGTAGTCTGGAGATCTCCTCAGCTAAGTATTCCAGGTTATCACTTTTAAATTCTTCCTTCCATCTGACACCAGGCCTCAATTTTGCCAAATTCTCTGCCACTTTAAAACAAGGATCGCCTTTCTTCCAGCTCACAGCAACACATTGATCATCTCTGTTCAAGGCCTCATCAGAAGTATCTTTAGAGTCCATATTTCCACAAACAGTCTCGTTAAAGCAGTTTTGGCCTTTTCTATCAAGCTCCTCACAATTCTTCCAGAATATTCCCCTTATCCATTTAAAAAGCTGTTCCAACATGTTTGGTATTTGCAAACTCAGCAGCAAAAGCACCCCACTTCTCTGGTACCAAAATGGCGAGTATCCAAAGTAACACATCAGCAATCGGGTACCTTTACCGGAGGATGGCCAATGGTGTCCGGAAAACCTCTGTTAGCTGGGAAGGCACGTGGCTGGCGTCTGCTCCAAAGTTCTGGTTTCAAAATGGCTTTCTCCCAGGACGTTCCTCTCTAGCAAGCTTGCTCTTCTTCAAAACGTCACTCACAGCTGCACTCCCTTCAGTCTCTTTGAGTCAGCATGTTTTATATGGCTCCACTGATCAAGGCCCACCCTGAATGGGTGGGGTCACACCTTCATGGGAGTATCCCACCAGAGTCACCACCCACAGCTGGGTGGGGCACATTCCAAGCAAATCTAACCAGCACCAGAACGTCTGTCCCACAAGACCACAAAGATAATGGCATTTGGGGGACACAATACATTCAAACCGGCACAGGGGTAAACCCACAAGCAAAGGTTTTTCACCTTGACTGCTTTCTGATTTGCTTCTTTTCTTGATAGTGATTGCCCTGGAGACTCAAAGGGTGGAGATCTTTGGTTTTGCTATCTTTACACTGAACCCTCACTCAAATCACTGGTTTAGCACATTACTGAAATTCACTCTAATTTTCTCACATCTGACCCACCTCTTTCCTGTTTTTGTATTTTTTTTCAATAAAGAAAAAGCATCTAGAGACTCCTCTAATGGCTCTGATTTGTTAATAATGGGTTTTGTCCAAAACATAAATTGGTCCTGCAGAGGGGGTGACCTCTTTTATTCTCCTCACAAAGCTCCATGCTGTAGCACCGGCTTCATCTGTTTAGCTCACTTCACCAGGAAAGGTAATTACAGTGAAAATTAAACTCTATGGACTGTGTCCCAGTGCCTTTTAACTGCTTGATGCGAAGGGGAGGCTGATTCCTGTGTATTCACCTCTTGTTTAGAAGATTCATGTTTATCTAATGTGAAGTCAATATTATTGTCCAGAAAAGAGTTAGGGTATTGCTAACAATCCATCAGGGAGGTCTGCTTTATATCACTGATGCCATGCTCTGGTAGCTCCGAAACCACTTAGCAACATGAAGATTCTCATCTCTCTTCAACGCATCAACTTACAGTCCATTACTTAGCTCATCTGAAAATGGTCAACAGTAAAATATTTCACAGGGTTTTAATAATGAGTAAAGCGGAGACAGTGTCAAGAAAGGACTGTAGTGACAAAATAAAGCCCAGACCAGAAAAGTTGCCATATTCTACTTAGGTCTGGATTTCACCCTCCATGTTGCTGGCATCTGCAAAGTGTGGAAGTGGGGGTAGGGAAGAGGGAATCAGAGAGAGAACCCTTTATTACAGACAGAATGAGGTTGGTTTGTATTTCATTGAATGACAGGTCTCAGCATATTAAGGGACATTTTTCATCTAATCTCTAGTTTGGTAGAGAATGTAACATAGCCATATTTTATACTGAGGCATGACAAAGTATGGCTAAAGGGCTTGGTCAAAATGATTACATATATACATACGTGTGTGTGCATGTGTATATACCAATAAATAGATATAGATATACACACGTATTTGGAGGGATCAAGAGAAAAAATAATTAAATAAATAAGTCTCTATTCTCTAGTCTTCCCCTATTACCTAATTTTTAATAAGAAAAAATAGGTTTTGAAATCCCCCTGGCAAGTCTACATATTTAAAAATAGTTAAGAGCTTCAACTTCTTTCTTTGTCAAATCTCAAATATAAGTACAGACAAAAGCAAAATTAATGGCTGGTCTTTCATGTTATTTATCTGTCTGCTCCCCCCCCCCCAGGGTTATCATGCTAATATCTAATGAAATGTTTAAAAGTTATGAATGTAAAGAAACTAAGCTAAGAATTCTTCATAGGAATTAGAATCGTGGTAGTAGAGGAAGAAGAATGGGTTTAAGATATATTTTGGAGGCATACCTTATAGAACCTGCTGATGGATTTGATGAGAGGGAGGAAACAGCAATCAGTTTTGGATTGGAACAATTAAGTGTAAAATGATATTACTTACTAGAGGGTTATAACTTGGAGAAAAACAGGTTTAGGGCTGGGATGGTTTAACTCAAGTTCTCCATCTTGGATATTCTGAGGGTAAGATTTCTGCAGACAGTAATGATATGTTAAATGAATCTGAATTTCAGTAGAAAGGTCTGTCAAGACAAACAAACTTGAGTCAGTATATAGATACTGTTTAAAGCCACTGGAGTAGGAGAGGTCACCAAAAGGAGAGAATATAGCTAGGAGAGGAAGAAAGCCCCAGAGTAATACCTGAGCTGCTCCAGCATAGGAAGTTTGAGGAGAGAAGGAACCACCAGTAAAGGATATTGATAAGGCAAGCCACTTACCTTGCCTGAGTCATTAAAAATGAGCATATTATTATTACCTTATATGAAGGATTACTGTTAGGGTTAAATGAAATAGCATATGTAATGGGACTAGCAGTTGCCTAGCAATTAGCAGGCATTCACATCTTTCCTTGTTTTTCCTTCATATACCTTCCCACCTGTAATTTGAAATCTGACTCCTCTAGTATGCCTTCCGTTTGAACACACTTCATTTCCCAGCCTATAATTAACCTTCCTCCTTCCCATTTCACCCTTTCAAATTCTGATGTATTCATGTACAACAGATGATGTCTTCTGGGTCCTGCGAGCCTATTAGCTCCCATTTGACAGGAACACAGACCACATTTAGGGCCAATTGATAGTCAGTGTCCTACGGCTCATGTTAGCTGGAAGAAGTTCTCTGATATTGATTTCTTTGGGTGATTAATTAATCTCACTCACTCCTTTGGGGATCCATTATTTCTCTTTCTGTTTATTATTTATATGACCTTTGGAAGAAATGGGGCTTCTGGGTCCATTGGAGGCTTCTTTTCATAAGACTCAGTATGACCAGACTTGGGGAAACTACTAAACATATAAAAAAAAAAAAAAAAAATACTGGGTATTTAGAAGCAAGAGCAGAATGTCATAAGCTTTCCGTCTGTGCCCATTTCCACCAATGTCCCCATTCTCAGAAAAGACCGGGTGGTATAAAACCTAAGACTTGCTGGAGCAGTAACAACAGAGAGACTTCCCTAAGTTATTCTTGTAAGTTAACATCACAAACAGGAAGCCACAGCTGATTTGCTCATGTAAGAAAGACATAACAAAAGATGATTTATGGAGAGATGTAAAGAATAGTTATGAAAGGGTAAGAACAAGAAACCTTTCCCTTTTTTCAAATATATTACAAGGTGAAAGCTCCAGGTGGGAAAACACCTCCCAAGGAGCAAAGGATAAAGGATAGCAGGAACAGAGAACAGTGGAAAAGAAAAGAAAGACAGAAACTAGCAATAATAGGGAATTCTTCTGGAACAAAAGAGTGTCTTAGGTCAGGCACATAAATAAAATAAAACCACCCCAAGTAGCCTGCTGTGCTCCGAGTGAATTAGATCCAATTTCTCTTAGCGAATTCTGCTACTACTGCTCATGCAAAGATTTCCACGCACATGTATACCACAGGGGATAAACCACTCATTCCCTGGCCAACCCTCCCCCTTGCCTATCTGCACATTTTGCATTAATCATACACGCATGGCACTTCCTGTTTAATCACTTGGCAATTATCTGGTTTATATCTTCTGTTTTCATTTCCTAAACAAGATTTGCCTCATCAGATCTTAAAATTGCATTTGACATGGTAACAAATAGTTGCATTATGTTCCCTACAAATGTAATTATTTATCATGTAACTTTCAGGAAGACAAAGCTTCCAAGTTTTCATATAGAATTTACTATGCAATTATCAAACTGACCAATCCTCCCTCACAGCTGAAATAGCCAGCAATGTCAAGAGCAAAGACACCGAGCCACAGTCCTGTTTAGAAACAAAGTAGTGTGCAGAGAGGCGGCTTCCTGTGAGTTATGGTTATACCCATGAGCATCTGCGGAAATAATTTAGTTTCTCTTTGGGTCAGTACTTCATCTGGAACTTGAAGTAACAAGAGAGAATAACTAGTAAGAAAAAGGAGAATTATGAGAAAAGCTGCAGGTGCGGTTGTGAAAGATGTTCACCATTTAGTTCACAATTCTCCTTAGCTTAAGGCACTGGTGGGGTGGGGAAGATAGGGTTCTAATAAGGGCAGATGAATTGGGATATCCTATTCCAGATCCTCGCTTAGGAGTGCAAGGAGGCTAGTCTAAAGACATTCCCTGCCTTTGGGACCGATGACAAGTGCCCTTGAAATACTGAGAAGCAAGGCAGGTGCAGGGCTGGCAGGGTAGTTTCCATTTCCAAGCCTTGAAGTTTCTCAGAAGAATGAGGCACGCTGGGTATAGGAAAGACATTCCTGAAAAATGATAGCAAAAATAGAGAAAGTCTAACATGACTCTAAAGATGGAGAACCCTGGTTTTTAGTTTAAATTTATGAGGTATGTGGCAGTTATTGAGACAACTAACTCCAGTGCTGTCATCTAACCAGCTACCACTCAGGTGATCACCAGTTCTTATTGCAAATCCCTGGTCCCCTACTCCTTCTTCAACTCTCTTTGTTTTTCTGTCTTATATCAGATTACCTGGAAATTGCTTTAGTAGTGTGTATGTATATGTGGTGTACAAGTGTGTATATCACATGTGAAGTGGTATAGACCAGGAGTTCATTCTTGGGTTTCTAAGTCATATATGCCTGAGCTGCTCACCTGGTTCTACTACCATTTTCAAGTTCCCTGATTGTTGGACAATTATTTAATCTCTTTAAGTTTTACATTTTTCATTTGCAAAATGAGACTAATAATAGTGTTTTTTGGCAAAGGAGAAAATTAGGTAAAGTGCTGATTTCAGTGTCCCACACTTCTTAAATGTTCAATACATATTTTATTATTATTATATTACGTTTAAAACTTTCTGGATCAAAGCTTCCCAATGTCTATGGCATTCCAGAGGAAAAGAAGGCATTACACTTATACTGGCTTGGGTTTTTATTTTTTATTCCTTCTATTCTAATTAAGGTACTCACTTCTCACAAATATTTGGTTCCCATTCCCATGTCTGTCAAAGTCCAAACCATCCTTCCAGGTGAAACTCAAATGCTGCTTCTCTCGTAAAGTGTATCTTATTTATCTCTAATGAACATGCTTCAATTATTTTGAAACTTCATAATACTTTATTTAAAAATTCTTAAATTCTTTAAATTCTTAAAGAGATTGTAATATTTTTCTTGTCCTTTGTAAAAGTATTTGTATATTTGTCCTATTCTGGTTACTAGAATGTAAGAATCTTGATGCAGGATATGTGCATTATTTTAGCTTGGTATTTTCTTTAGTTCTTTGCACAGCAAAAGTGTAAAATGGACATTTAGAGGAAGCCCTTGGAGTAAGTATTCCTTGCAGAGACCTCCAAGCCTCCATGTGAAAGGGTCAGGAGAGAGTCTCATGAACTAAAGTGAGACTTCACATCCCTGTTAATGGAAGGAAGAAGGTGCACAGACCTCCTATTCCTCACCCCTCTCCAAACACTGGTATCTTTATCCTCACCATCTTCTCTGAGGTCAGTAAGACTAATTTCATTATGTCCTTTTATCCTTATGTATGTCAGATGCCTCTAAAAGATCCAGATCCCCCAGGTCATTTCTCCTTTCCCTTGTTTGAAACCATCATGGCTCTGAATCTCTCCATCTCCTACCCACCTCCAACTCCTAAAAATCTTCTAGTGTGCCTTCTGGACCCCAAAACCCATCTTAGCACATTCCCCTATATCTTCTTCCTGGTCTCTCAATGCTACTTCTCTTTCTTGCTCTAAACAAATTCTGGATCTGCTCTTAGGACTTTGCACTCCCATGGTCATGCCTTAGACCTTATGATTACTGATAATTGCCATCCTCCATGATCTCAAGTTCAAGCATCTCACTCTCTGGCCATTGCCTCTAGTTCCAGCTCACTTCCTCTAATACTTTGGCTCCAACAATCCTTCTACTTCCTTGGAAACTACAATTACTGACTCTAGTACTTTCACTCTACTTCCATAGTTAATAATTACAATCACTGTCTTGCCCTTCTCCCATTTTATCATCTCACTTAAAACTGTTGTTGAATATAACTCTGCTCACTCTATATCTGTATAGCAAAATGTAGAATGAGGACATCACACAGCACCCTAAATGGTCTAACTTTAATTTCATAACCATGATCCTGGCAACCAAACCATATTCCCCTAGTTTATTCACATGCTCATTACCCTCAAATATGTTTTTATTTCTCTCTTTCCAACCCCCCTAAAGCTTATCATCCATCCTTACTTTTAGCTGACCTGGTTTCCTATTTTGCTTGAATAATTGAAGGAATCAGAGGAGAATTTCTGCAAGCTCCACCTCCAAAGCTACCCAACTACCAAGCCCTGCACCCATACTTTCTCTCCTTTTGTTAAAGATCAGTGTTTCCCCAATTGACTGCAAATTAGAAACATCTGGGAGCTTTCAAAATTACCAGTGCTCAAGCCACAACCTAAACCAAGTAAATCAGAACCCCTGGATGTGGGACTTAAGCATCAAAATTTTCTTTTAAGTAGCTTTCCAGAAAATTCCAATATCCAGCTAAGGTTGAGAGCCATTGCTATAGATCAGTGGTTGTCAAAATCTGATTTCCAGGCCAGCAGTATCAGCATCACCTGAGAATTGGTTGGAAATGTGAATTTTCAGCCATTCCCTTCCTCTCAGGCAAAACTTTTAAAATCATTACCTATCCACCTTTGTCTCCAATAATTTCACACTCTTCATCATTTAAATATTTCAAATCAGGCTTTTCCTCCACCATCCCTCTGAAACTGCTTTTGTCAAAGTCACCAATGATCTCTGTAAGCCAAATTCAATAGTCAATTCCCAGCCCTCATTTTATTTGAATTGCCAGCAGTATTTGATGCAGTTGATTATACACTCCTGCTCTTTCCCTTGGCTTCCTTTATTTGCCTCCCTTAATAGTCTCTCTTTCTCAGTCCTTCCTGCCTCCTTGACCTCTAAATATTGGGTTGTCCCAGGTTTCAGTCCTTGAAACATTTCTCTGCCTACATACAGTCCTTTAGTGTTTTCTTCTAGACTCTAGGGTTTAATTATCATGTATAATTATAATATGTGGATGACTCTCTAATATGTCTTTTTGGCCCAACCTCTCTCCTGAACTCTAGACTCAGATATTCAACTATCTTATCCTTGAAGCTTCCACTTGGATGAGGGTTGACATCTTGAACTCAGTGTTTCATAAACTGACTTTCTGGTCTCTGTTCTCTCCCTAACCTGCTTCAATTTCTGGCTTCTTTTCCTCAGTTGATATTGAAACCATCTCCTAGGTTATTAGGCTAAAATTTGTAGCATCACCTTTAGCTCCTCTTGAACTTATGTAGATATCCTGT
The DNA here is from genome assembly GCF_015220235.1 of Choloepus didactylus. Lineage (NCBI taxonomy): Eukaryota > Metazoa > Chordata > Mammalia > Pilosa > Megalonychidae > Choloepus > Choloepus didactylus. The sequence continues at coordinate 22,973,922 of NC_051311.1, forward strand.
TTACTGTACCTGGAAAATATACCCAGACCCCAACTCTTTCTCACTGCAGCTATGGAATCTTATCACTTATCTGAACCACCTTCATCTCTCACCTGGGTTACTGAAAGCATCTCTTAATTGGTCTCCCTCACATAGCATTTTTAGCAAAGAAACCAAATTTGATCCTTTCTCCAAACCCTCCAGTTCACTGAGAACATGCCTTACAACTGCCTTATAATTAATTTGTTCCCAGATTAGCTTTCTGACCTAATGCTTTACTACACCCACCTCCCTTGCTCACTTCATTTCAGACACGATGGCCTCCCCCTGCTTTAGAGCCTTGACACCTTTCCTTTGCCTGAAATGCTTTTTCTAAATAGTTGTAAGCCTTGCAACTCCTACTCCAAGTTTTTACTCAATTGTTATTGTCTAAGTGACATTTTTCCTTGCAATCTGATTTGAAATTGTATCTCCAGCCTCCAGTATTCCACATCTCTTTTTCCTTCTATATTTTTCTCATAGCATTCACTATCTTCTAATGTACTATTTGTGTTCTCCCTCTTCCTTTCCCCCTCTCTGTTTCCTTTCCTTCCTCCCCCTCCACTCCTCCTCCTCCTCTCCTCCTCCTCCTTCTTCTCTACTAGAATGTAAGCTCTCTGAGGGCAAGGGCATTTTTCTAATTTGTTTGCTACTGTATTCTGAATCCTAGAAGACTGACATTTTCAAATAAGAAGCTCAATTCTATTTGTTGAATGAATAAATGGAAAGAAAAGTGAGTGTAAGAAATGAAAACAGAATCAACATTCTCAACAGTTCCAGTTAACATTTTTTGGGGGAAAGGAGTGAACTAGAAAACTATGCCTCAACTTCTGGGAAATAATGAAAAACACAGGCCCACTGGTCTTCCTCATCATCACACTAGTGAAGGATCTTATCTAGTGCAATAATTAATTTATTAATATCTCATCCTTAGTATAGGTGAAATAAATCTTCCATGTGATATTTGTTTTATGGTACTTATTCAAAATTTACTAATATCATGATGGGAAAACTAACACGAAAAAGACATATTACCTCTTGTTGCTCTGTTTACAAGTTGCTGTAGGGCTATGTTATTTTACATCTGCCTTCTTTTTACACACACACATTTTGTATATCTGGAAACATTTGTTTGGAAGGGTAGAATCTCAAAGAGAAAATAACTCCTGATTATAAATCCGTTAATCCAATCCAAATGTAACATTTAGCCTAGCTGATATACTATATATGTATATATAAAATACATATTCTTAAAAATTATAATTAAAATTAGTAATTATCAATTATTAAAGCTTCACATAGTACAGAGTGTGTGTGAGTGTGTGGTTTTATGTTACTTTAAAGAAATATTCCTTTTTCTGCCAGGAACTGTAACTATGAAACACCTTTGATTTTTAACAATGTCACATTCAGGAAGACAAAGTCTTCAAACACATTATATTTGGTTAGCAAACATAAAAAGCTGTGAGATAGCATATAATGCAAATTATTTTCAAATTGAGTTCAGGAATTAGAGTGACAGAAGGAATGAATTCCAAATTTGAAGAGCAAACATTAAATGTGGCATGTTCATTGTTGGCCAACGTGATTAGGTTAAATGCCATATTTTTATGCACGGTGTAAATATTGAGCTTCAGCTCTATTCTTTTGATTAAAGTTGTTTGCTTGGCTGAGATGATTAAATAAGGGTTAATAAATGTAACCTTTGTTTAATCTATTGTAACCAAATTTCTCCCTCTTTCTGTACTGGAGAAATAACAGCTAAAGATCGCTCTGTGAATCGAAACTATTACATCCACAATTTTATAAACTTGAGAGTGGGGAATATCTTTCATGAAGTGTGGCTTATAACAGCAAAAAAATTAGGTATATTCTAACTCCCCCAATAATAATAAACTTACCTGATTCCTCTAAATAGACTTGAAGTGATAATTTATTACATTCATTGTATAACAAATGAGGAACCCAGACCTACAAAAATTACAAAATTTAAAATTGTAAGATAGTCTATTTTATTGCATCACAGAGTAGGTATGAATGATTTTACAGCAAAATGTCAAAATTCATTGTCATTTTGTGGTGCAATAACAGATATTTTTAAAATGTTGTCTTTCAATTTTATTACATTTAAATTTAAAAATTAACATTATTACTTTTAAAATCAGAAAAACAAAAAATGACAAAATAATATTTTCAGAATGGGGGAAAGAATAATATCTTCAATGAGACCCCTCCTAACCTAGATTCCTAGTTCTATTAATGATTGTATTTTGCAAAAATACACCCAAGCTGTTAAATAAATTTGTCTATGATTATTGCCCAGAAAAGGGCAGCTTGGAATTATGTACCCCAGGGAACCATTTTCTTAATCTTAATCATTTCAGGTGGGTGTGAGCCCTTATTAAATAGGACCTTTTTGATGAGGTTATTTTTAATTAAGTGCCCAAACTGAATGAGTCGTCATAAGCAAAGGAAATTGAACACAGAGAGGGAAGCCATGAGTAGCAGCTGGAAGCTGGATGTCAGCAGAACCCAGAAGAGAAAGGAGAAAACCCCTCCATGTGCATTGCGGCATGATGTAAAAGCCACAGAACCCCAAACTTTACCAATAACCACAAGATATTTACCTTAGGAGGAAGCAAGCCTTCTAGCCTCTGAAACCATGAGCCAGTACATTCCCGTTGTTAAGCCAACCCATTGTATGTTATTTATTTTAGCACTTAGGAAGCTAAAACACACCGTGGAATTACTACTCAGTAACAACTTGTTTTTTAGTATTCCCAGAACAAAAGACTATGGCTTCAAGTTTGCTTTCATGTCAGGGAATAGAAGGTCAAGATCTCTACACAGTAGCAGCAAGGAATGCTCCTGCTAACTGGACAATTCATGTGGAGATTCTCTCTCTTAATGGCCTAGGAACTAAATTGTTAGTACAACAAAAGAGTTAAACTTTGGGGAATTCCATCAGCAGCTCAGTCCAATCTTAAACAGATCATTCTGTCTTTAAAATTACAAGATGGATGTGGACAAATCTCTAAGAATAGTTTGCCTGGAATTAAGCTTTTTTTTTTTTCAGAAAATGTATTTCCTGGTTTTCTACCTAATAATTTTAACATATTTTTCAGATATTCATTTTCCTTCTTTTTATCTCTTTTGTTTTCCTCCTCTACCTCCTCCTCCTCCTCTTTCTCCTTCATCTCCTCCTCTTTCTCCTGTTTTTCGTTCCCTTTTTTTCAATAGCTGGGCATTTATTTACTATTTTTCTCCCTTGGATATTTTTCTTGTCCTTTGGCCAATTATCTTTACTCATTTTTGTTAGAGTATATAGTTTGGTGAAATATTTCTTTCACAATTTAAATTACTTTTAGAGTAAGGCAGAGTATAAATAGATGACAAAATATTGATTTCTCTTTCTAGCATTCCTCTTGAAGATCTGAAGTTAGTTCATGCACTGAATACATAAGAATATGTATATTTCTAAGGCCAAATTCTTGAAATTTAGCACTAACAAGTTTGCTAATGGATATTAGAATATGTGATATACTGTCATGGAGTTTCACTAACAAATAAGAATTAAGCCTCCTAGGAGTCCACAATTAATGGATATGCAACACTTAAGTTCCAAGGCAATAGACTAAAATTTCTATCATTATTTCCTTCTAGCATCCTATTTGGGAGCACTTAGGAAGCTATCAAATGATAACTTCATAGCTTGATATACCTAGAAATTATTGAAATATTATCTGCCTGCTTTATTATTATTTGCTCATTGTATTTTAAAAACCATTATCATTTATGAAGTAAAAAGTTTTAATTTTTCAATAACATTTAAGTAGTGTGTGGACTTCTAATAATTGTAGTGAATTAAAAGAATGATAAAATTTTGCATCATTCTCTTAGGGTCTAAATAAAGGAGAAAAATATTATCCTAATCAGTTAAATATTTTTATGGAACTTCTAAATGCCTTAATATGAAGAAATTGGTAATTAAAAATAACTACAAAAATAAATAAGACCTTCTTTTCTTTAGACTGAAGTAAGGAAAGTACCATATTGAAGTTACATTTGGCTCTGAAATAAGAATTATCTGGATATATGAAAAGAGGTTTAAATTTACATTAAGTACTTTTATCTTTCTATTAAAAATTATTGCTTCCTTATTTGTTATGTATAGGAAAATTCCAAGTGTTTGGATGCTCAATACCTATCAAACTTTATTTCTGAATGAAACAAATATAATGGGCACTGGAAAGAAAGACATCATAAAAGAGTCCATCACAGGATGTCAAGAATGGACTATTTTTTGACAATGTATTTGCTTCTTTTTGTTTAGTGCTGGGCTGCTTCTGAAAAGTTTCACAATGATCCTTTCCTGATCTTCACTCCCTTGGGTAATCCCTTCCCTGTGAGAGTGAGGTGGACCTAGTGCTTTACTTCTGAGGAATATGATATGGAAAAAGTGATGAGATGGGACATCTGAGATTAGGTTATAAAAGACTGTGACTTCTCTCTGCTCACATACTTTCTCTTGCCCTCTCTCCTTATGATTCAGCAAGATGCCACACTGTGAGCTGCCTTCAGGAGTGACCACGTGGCAAGTAACATAATTGTACTTCAAAACCTAGCACATTGTGCCTGTGGGAAACATGACTTTACAAAACAAATATGTCACTGGATTTTTACAAAACAGATAATGTAAATTGTTAAAACCATGACAAATTTTGGTAGAATAAAAATAAATAACATAAGCTAATTAAGGTTGAGAGCTGGATTAGCCAGACAAACTGACCAATAATACATTATAGCAGATATATATATATATATGTGTGTGTGTATATATATATGTATGTATATATATATATATATATATATATATATAGCAAAATAATGATCTATTAACAATCATTATTCTCTAAAAGTTGGGAAACAACCTTATTTTTAAAAGTCTAACATTTCAGAAAATCACAGAGAACATGATTGCTTCACGGAGGCATGTTGCTGGAATCAAGTTTGAGTTAAAATTGTTAAAAATTCTCCAAATGTTACTATTTGTAACTGATATGAAAATGCTGGGCTTGTTTCTTTAAGAAAGAGGGGAAACAAGAGGAGAGAGGGAGAGAAAGAGAGAGAGGGAAGGGGGAGGAGAGATAGAGAGATAGAGGGAGAGAGGGGAGAGAGAGAGAGAGAAAGAGAGAGAAAGAGAGAGAGAGAGAGAGAGAGAGAGAATCATCTTCATCAGCAAGTTTGCTGACAGGGAAGAGCCAGGTCAAGACCTTTAGGTTCTCCTCCTTGTGCAGCAGAGATGTGGCTGGAAGCTTTCAGCTCACCCCTCAGTCCAATCCATCTCACAAAAAACTTAAATACATACCAAACTCTCACAGGATTCTGCCTGACCAGAATTCAGTGTATATATGAAACATGACACAGCGATCATTTTGCTTCACAAGGAGTCTGGCATCTTGCTGTGTTTCCCATCTCTTTCCTTTCTTTCTCTCACTTTCTCTCATCCCTTCCTTTCTTCTATAAAACTTCCTTTCTTCTGATTGTCACAAAATGTTAAGTAAAAGAATAATTTGATTACATTTCACAAACTTGACACTTGCCTATGGAAATTAATTATATGTGGTAGCAAACAGTGTACTGACACAGAAAAAAGGAACCTGGACATTTGATAGTTTCTACATTATATTAATGAAGAGAAGACTATCATATTTATTGAAGAAGATTTTAAATAAAAAAGTTAATTGGAAACTTCATGTTACCTGAACTGATACATCCTGAAATTCATTAAAAGATTCACTCACTAAGTTTTATCTTTCAGAAACTTAAATCCACCAGTGTTCCTATACCAGAAAAGTCCTAAAACCCAGAGGCAACAGCTTCTTTAAGAACAATTAGATGCAGCCCCTCTCCCCATACTGTAGACACCCCCTTTAATATGAACAAGTTAGGGTGCTCACTACCTAGACACCTCTGAAGATGAGGAAAGAGATTAAGTGAGAGGAAGGGGTAGCAACAAACAAGATAAGATTTAACAAAGGTCTATGAAGGCTGAAACTTTGTATAATTGTTTATTTTTTTGGATGCTGGGGTGTTGGAAGGGCTGGAAGGAGGTAAATGCCATGGTGGAACTGTATGTAGCCTATAGCATCCTTTGGGATTTGCTCTCTAGCTGCTCATTGAATTGTGCCTTGAAGGTCTTCACCTTTCTGTAGATACCCTATATTTCATAATAAAGAACTGAAACTGTGGAAATGTAACCCATAGCAGTTTTTGAAATCACCTATATAACTGCTTGTTGAGCTCTTGAGAGTTGACACCTTTCTTTATGTATCTTATATTTTACAGCAATGGAAATGGCTGACATTGTGGAACTGTGACCCATGACATTCTTTGAAATTTGCTTTCTAACAACTTGTGAAATTGTACTTTGAAAGTTATCACTGTTATGTATATATGTTAAAGTTTACAATGAAAAAAATTTTCTGCAAGGTTTGTTACAAACAAAAGCGTGTGTGTGTGTGTGTGTGTGTGTGTGTGTGTGTGTGTGAAGCATAGTAATGTAATGAACACCTGTGAAAGCACCACATGACACGGCACGAGAGAATAACCAGAACTTCTGTAAATTCCTGCCTGCAACTCTCCACCCCTGGCTCCCCATGCAAGTTACCCCCACCTGGTATTTAGTATTTATCATTTCTTCCTTTTTCCCTTTAAGTAATCTTGTCAATTACATGTTTTACCATTCAATTTTTCTTGTTTTTGACCTTTATAAAACTACCATAGTTTTCTGTGACTTTTCTTTTCACTCAGTGTTTTGTATTAAAGACATTCATAGAATGATGAGTATGGAATTTAATGCATTTTCCCTGAGATGTAATATTCTATTCTTTCAATATGCAAAAATTCAGTTATCTATCTATTGATAAATATTTTTTCCCAATATTTTCACTTTAAAAATGCTGCTTCCGTACTTTTATACATGTACCCTAGCACACATGAATTATAATTTTGCAGGCACTCCAGATGATGAAATCTTGATCTCATATAATCCCTACACAGCTGCTTAAATTCAAATAGACATTTGTTCTGTATCATGTTTTTGTTCTATTTTGTTTATCTGCATATTAGTTGAGGCTGGGACACTGTTACATCCAGTTTCTCGGCCTCAAAAAGTAATGAAGAGTCGATTCATAGAAAGTGGCTCATCTTTCAGTTGAAGATGGCTTGGAAATGGCATATTTCAGTTTCATTCCTATGACATTGGTCTAGGAATCTAATCTAGACTAGGCACATTGCCATGCCAAGCTGAAAGGAGGCTGGGAAATGAAGTCTCTAGCTGGGCCCTTATGTATACCCAGGAGAGAATATTGCTTGGGCATAGCTGGCAGTCTGCTACACTGATCATACCTGGATATGTCTCTCACTATATATATTTCTTAATTCCTAATTTAAGGGGATCTCAATGGGCAATTTTTTCTTCAGATGACATTGATGCTGGGTCATTGAACAGTAAGAGGCTGTAAAATTACATTCTTTGGGATTGTTTTTTCCTCTTTATTTATGGACTAGAAAACTTCATGGAAGGGTCTTCATCCTTGGACTTAAATTCTCCAGATGTTTCCTATTATACTTAGCATGAAATTCTTACCAAGGCCTATAAAGCTCTTCATGAGTTGGGCCCTGCCTGCTCCCCCTGAATCATCTCCTTTAGTTCATCTTGCTTGAGCAGCGGATCATTTATTTTGTGGCCAAACTCATTCCTCCTTCAAGGTCTTTGTGGTTGATGGTCACTCTGTCCAAACTACTCTTTCTCTAACTGCTTTCCCACCTAGCCCAGCAACCTAAATACTGGTTTGCATAAAAGCCTTTCCTAATCTTTTTACCTAATGGAGCGACCTCCTCCCATCCATTCACAGTCACTGTTTATTTCCTTTATAGCAACTACATCATCTAGATGATCCAGATTGTTTATTTCAGATCTATTCTGCTTCATTTGATGTATTAAGGAGTCTAATTTTAGTATTAAAATGTTATATAATACTTAACAAAACACTCTCTTACACCATTTTATTTAATTCTCCAAATCTTTGAGATAGTTCAAACAGTTTATTTTAAAAAATGAAATAATTAGATCTCAGAAATCAGAAATTTGTTAGTCCATTCAGCTGGTAAAAAGCAAAAACAAGGGCTGAAGCCTATGTTTTTTGATATTAAACCAAGTAATTATACCATACAGCTCCTGTATTTAAGCACCACACACTAAAATTTTCAGGGCCTATAAAAATGATTGATTTTTTAAAAATGAGATAAATTGGAAAAATAATGGAGGTTGAAAAATTGCCACATAGCTGGAGAAATCCAGTGCTCTCCCATATCTTAGCTATTATCTGTTCCATTTTTCAGTTTGGTAGCTTGATTGGGTGACTGATGGTGTAAGAGAGAGGGATATGGATGAGAAGCTAGTGCAAAAACTTTTTCCCCAACCCAGTGTCAAAATATTGTATGCTTTGTGCTAAGAGGTAGGTATGAAATGTAGGAAAGGTGAAGCGTCCTTTTGTTGTGTATTTCAGGACCAGGAGCTATAGTTGGACATGAAAGCGGAATAAGGTCTTCCCCGGTTGACTGCTTCATTGGCTCCTTCTTTAGAATGTTTAAATGGGTCTACTCAAGAAGCAGTACTTACATAGATCATAGATTTAAGGACTACTTTGGCCATTTTTTAATTTTATAAAAAATATTGCACATATATGTCTCTGTATGTGTGTGTGTTTATTTTTTGTTTCTGCCTGAAGTGACAGGCTATAGCTTTCAGCAAATCTATATGGATTCATGCCTAAATAAAAATTAACCATCTACTACAATTTAGATTCTACCATTCTTTGGAGGTTATTTTAATTCAATGAACAATTGCTGAAGAACAAGTCATGTCCTTGTGCAAGGCAAAGAACAAGGCATGTCCATGTGCAAGGCAGTAAACAAAACATTTGAGATCTAATGAGGAATGAAATAAGGGTCATAATCAAGAAATTCACCATTGGGGAAGAAGGATACATAATACATGACACTAAAGGAAAATTATCTTTCTAGGTGGTGTGTAAAGAAACCGGAACAATAAGAAAATATTTAAGTAGGACTTGAGAAATGAATGGGATTTAGATAAGATGCAACTAAATTGATGAATATTATAGACCAAAGCTATGCAAAGGTATGAAAGAAATCTTGAAAGAAGACTAAAGATAGGGAATATTGGCTCAATATCAGAGATAGGTTTAGAAAAGTAGGTGGGAACTGGAATAAATATTCTTGAATACTGTATTAAGGTAACTGGTTTCATTCTATTGGCAAAAAAAAGGGGACACTGATATTTTTAGAGCATCAGAGAAACATGGTGAGATATGTATTTAAGAAGATGATGAGGATGAAAACGGGAAATAGAGAGGGAGAGAATTATATTCTTGTGGAAAGTTAGAAAAGTCATCTATGGGATACCAAATCAAAAGCTGAATTCATTCATGCATTCCACAAACATCTTTTGACCCTCTTCTTTTTCTCAGGCATTATGTTAGATTGTACAGGGGCAAGGGAAAAGATGACATGATAATAGCTTTTTAGTGCTTACAAGGAGGTGGAGAGACAGACACATAAACAGCACAGGTAAATATTAATGAGAAAAGGAGACAAGTAAGGTTAAGGGGAGGCATGCCTACATTTGAATATCTCTTATGTCCTGATTCTGCTATCATTTCTTATTCTTCAGTAGCTTTATGAGTGCAGTATTATTATTTCCCTCTTACAGATAGGGATTCAATGCAAATCAAGGGATATGTTTTTTTTCCAGGCAGTTTAAAATGGCACTCTAATAGGATTGCTGAGAAGACAAGACACAGCAGAAAGTTTCTGAATATTTATGGGTCAAAGTTAGAGGCACTGGAGAGAGATGTGGAAATTTGGTAAAATATATTTGAGACTGAAGTATGATGAGGGAGTAGGATGGGGCAAAGTCTTTATATCTGATAACTTTGCATCCTTTCTGAATCAGACAGCAGTATGTGAGTGGGAGAGTATTAGCATAAATTCATAACAGGGTATACTTTTATCACAATTCAAACCAACTGAAATATTTCAGCCATGTTTCAACCTCCTAATCTACTCCACTCCACTTCACTTCATAGTCTTATTTGATCCATTTGTAGGTATATTATTTTAATAGGTTCTTGCATTTTAAAGTAAAGTATTAGTTGCCACCATCTCTCTATCTCTTTCCCTTAAGGTGGAATTATATTAATTGCAAAATACTTCTCTAATAAGCGTAAAAATATTTAAGTGAATTAAATTCACTTTTTTGACCTCTCTCCCGCCTTTTCAATTTTTATCTTCTCATATGTTTTAGTTTCCTGGCTGGTAAAACAAAGACCATGCAATGGGTTGGCTTAACAACAGAAATTTATTGGATCATGGTCTTGAGGCTAGGAGAAGTCCAAAATTGAGGCATCAGCAAAGCAATGTTTTCTCCCCAAAGACTGTGACATTCTGGGGCTGGCTGCTGGCAATCTTTGGGGTTCCTTGGCATTTCTGTCATATGGTGATATCTTTTCCTTTCTCTTCCAGGTTCTGTTCACTTCTGGCTTCTAGCTTCTCATGTGGCCTCTCTCTCCATCTGATTTTCACTCTGTTTATAAAGGACTCCAGTAGTCCTGATTAAAGCCCAAAATGATTCTCTGGGGCCACACCTTAACTCAAACTAACATCTTGAAAAGATCTTATTTACAATGGGTCCACCCCCACCAGAATGCAAACCAAGACCAAGAACATGTCCAAACTAGGATAAGTGATTTAATTCACTTCCACATCCCAGTTCCAATGCTTGCTTTATTTCCCCTTAACCCCAGCAAAGATGCCTCTCTTGATATCAGATCACTGTTTTTTAATTCCTAATCTATGTTGTAGATCAAAGAAAGGTTAAGATAACTTTTTCTAGGGACTAGCTGTATTTTAAACATTTTTCATCTGAAAAGGCAATTCAGATACAGAGAAGAACATGAAAAAAATATATGGCCTAATGAATAATATGAGGGGCACTCCCCTTTAAACACTGCCCAGGTGAAGCAGAACTTTGCCAGCCACACCAGGGAACTTTCCTCTTCCATTCCAAACATATTGCCCTTCCTTGCACTTAAACACAAGCACTGTTCTGGCTTTTATCGTAATAACTTCCCTGCATTTCTTTTAGTTTTATCACTATAGTATGTAGCCCTAAAATCCATGATTTAATTTTGGCTCCTATTTTTAGAAATATGTATTTTAAATCTCTTTTTTTCTACAGGTTCTGTGCCGGTTTGGATGTATTATGTCCCCCAAAATGCCATGTTCTTTGATGTAATCTTTTGGGGGCAGAGGTATTAGTGTTGATTAGGTTGGAACCTTTGGATTAGGTTGTTTCCATGGAGATGTGACCCACTCAACTGTAGGTGATAACTCTGATTAGATAATTTCTATGGACGTGTGGCCCCGCCCATTCAGCGTGGGCCTTGATTAGTTCACTGGAGTCTTATAAAGGGGCTCACAAACAGAAGGTGCTCAGAGCTGCAGCAGAGACAGACATTTTGAAGAAGGCCATTGAAAGCTGAAACTTTGGAGAATGTCATTTTGAAACACAACCTGGGAGCAAGCAGATGCCAGCCACATGCCTTCCCAGCTAACAGAGGGCTGCCAATGGCCTTTCTCCTGTGAAGGTACCCTACTGTTGCTTGGCTTGGACACTTTTATGGCCTTAAGACTGTAACTGTGTAACCAATTAAACCTCCTTTATAAAAGCCAGTCCATTTCTGGTGTTTTGCAAAACAGAAGCATTAGCAAACTGGAACAGGTTCCCTCTGCATTCCTAATTATTTCTTTGAAGTTCATATGTTGAATCCAAGAGATCATTTGATGTGTGTATTACCAATATCCAGTCCCATGTCATGGTTTTCTATATTCCTTTGTCCTCTGTATATTTTGTAACTGGAAAGTTGTACCTAGGCTTTGCTGGATTCAGGTTTTATTTTTTTAAGCCTGCTTAAAAAGTAAATACAATTCTACTTCTTAGGTACTGTTGTGTTCTTCCATTCAGGAGGCACATAGCATCTTTTTCTCTCTCTTTTTTTGTGATGTTAAAAGCTATTGAGGTTTAATATCAAAATCTGTTACTTCATCAGGGATAACTCAATGGTGATATTCTACTTTGATCATTATTTTCCTTTATTGGCTGGAATACTTTTATAAAGTATAACATTTCTCATCTACTGTTTAATTATAGAGTATATTTCGGTTAGGAAGAATAAATAATTTATTCTTTCCCTTTCCTTATCGTTCTTCAAAATAATTCAGAAGTTTCCTATCATCTACCAAACATGACTGTTTCAGTTTGCTAAAGCTGCCAGAATGCAATATGCCAGAAATGGGTTGACTTTTAAAAATGGGGATTTGTTAAGTTACAAGTTACAATTCTAAGGCCATGAAAATGTCCAAATTAAGGCATCAACAGGAGGGTTCCTTCTCTGAGGAAAGGCCAATGGCATCCAGGGTTCCTCTGTCACATGGGAAGGCACATGGCGATGTCTGCTGGTCCTTCTCTCCTGTGCCCTGGTTTCAAAATGGCTCTCTCAGTTTCTGTAGGTCCTTCTTGCTTCTACTGGGGCATTTTCTTTCTAAGCTCTGTCTTTCTGTGAGCTCTCTTAAAGGGTTCCAGTAAAGGTTCAAGACTCATTTTGAATTGGATGGGTCACATCTCCATGGGAACAATCTAATCAAAAGGTCCTACCCAATAATAGGTCTGCACCCACAAAAATGGATTAAAAGAACATAGTGTTTTCTGGGAATACATAACATTTCCAAACCAGCCCAATGACCAATTCATTTTTCTTTAAGTACCATTATGATTCAACTATTTAATTACATTTGATGTATTGCATTCTATTACCATTAATATCTCTAATGATTCTTAAACTGTCCCATCTTTGGCCAGTTCCTTTATCTTCGATAATTTTTTTGGTGTCTGGTATGATGAAATCCCCAGGCTCATTTGTAACATTCCTGATGGAGACCTGGAATTACTCATTTTTCTAAGAAACCCTGAATTTTTTCAGTGAGAAAGTATACTTCAAGAGCACAATTATGGTATAATCATGTCATTTTTCATTGATATCAGGGATTTCCAGTGGACACAAAAGGAAAATACATATAAAATATTTTACCGGCTCAACACTGGTAAGATATTTTCAATTCAAATTCAGAGCAACAAGATTTTTACTTCACTTCTTTCATCCTACACCTATATCCCTGTCTTCCATACTGAAAATCCTTGTTCTCTAGAACACTGAACTCATAGGATTCATTTGCTTTATCTTCTCTTATATACAGAGCAATTGCAGCATGATAATCCCAATTTTACTGTTACCAGTATGATGACTGAAAATAATTATTTTTTTCATATGCTGTCCATCTTTTATTCCAAATTTATAGCTCTCTTGTTTTTACATTGCCAGATCATATTAGTTAGACTGTATACTCTTCCTTATAACCCTCAGGTATTCTTAGGTTTAGGAATCTGTACACATTACAACTAGTCTTTATACTAATATCACTTCCATCATTTGAGTTTTGAAGCTTGTTCTTGTTACAGTCTTAGAAGTAACTTTAATTCAAGGGAACAGTATTCTCTGAGTTTTGCATACTATTAACAGATTTTCTGTGACCTTTATGCTTGAAAAAGTAGTTTGACTGGATATTAAACTCCTTGTCTTGCATTATCTTTCCTGAATATCTTAGCATGTTACTTAATTTTTCTCTGGTTTAAAATGTGACCAGAAAAGTCTGATAACAATCTAATTATCTTTCCCTTTTAAGAAAGATGGTCTTTTTTGCATGAATCTGAAAAAAGATTTTTTTTACTTTAAGTTTCAGCAATTTGACTAGAATATGTGGTGTTGATCATTACGAGCCAATCATCTCAGGTATTCAGTGTGCCTTTCAACACATAGCTTATTTCTTTTTACTTGAGGAAAGATTAATTGAATTATGTCTGTTAGTATTTGTTCTGTTTCTTTATTTTGTTTTGTTTCCCCCTCTGGGAACTCCTATTATAGGTATACTGAATCTTCTTTGCCTATCTTTTAAATGTGACATGTGCTTTTCAATTTTTTTTATCTTGTCCTTCATTTCTTTCTTATTTAACATTTTTTCTTCTTATTTTTAAACTCTCATTTATCTTAAGACATTATTTGTATTTATTTGCTCTTGTGTTTCTTTCAGTCATTATTTCTAAAATGATTTATTCTTGCATTTCTAATTCCTTCCTAATTCTATCATTTTATTTCTGAATTTTTCTAATTCTGATATTAATTATTTCATATCTTCTGTAATTCTCTTAATATCATTTAGCTTGTTTTGGAAATAGTGGGTTACAGTTTTTGTCTGTTTTGTAGGCACATCTTTTGTGTGTGCTCTTATTGATAGTAGAATATTATTCTGTTTTTACTCTTCTTTTAATAACATCTTAGAGGATTAGTGCTCAATCATTTTCTGTTGATCATTTTGTGTGAAAGAATTTTTCCTGAACATTTACAATGATTCAAGATTCAGGATATCTTTTCTAATTTCCTTTAAATTCATGTAGTTTACAAAAAATATGCTGGCTTACTTTTATGAGATCCACTGACTCTATTTCTGTATGTGTAATTTTTTCCAAATGCTTTCTAACCTACGTCTGTATTGATGAGCTACTCAGTTTGGATCCTTTTCTTGTCAGCTTTTTTTTTTTAATGTGGTGTTTTGTCCTAGAAAGGAGTTTGAATTATTACTTTTGATAATTTATTTCTAGCATTTTCTTTCTTAGAGTTTCCATCTCTCTGCTTATATTACCCATCTGTCCTTGCATGTCATCTACATTTTCCATTAGAGCCCTTTTCATATTCATCAGTCTGATAATTCCAATACCTCTTCCATATCTGAATGTGGTTCTGATGATTGCTTTGTGTTTTTAGACTCTGTTTTTTTCTTGCCATTTAGCATACCCTGTAATTTTTTTCTTGAAAGCCATATATATTGTATCAGGTAATAGGAACTGAGGCAAATAGATGTTTAGTGTGGGGATTTAAATTAATCTTCCTAGAAGCTGAGTTGTATTTAATGTTAGCTGTATCTACAGATACCAGAAGCTTCATATTCCTTTAATGTCTTATTTTTTATCTCCCCTCTTGACTTTGGGTCTCCCTAACTACTCCACAGAGCAAGTCAGTGATCTGCAGCTCTTTCAGCTATAATCCACTGTTACGCTGGAGCCTTTGTTGGTGTGGTGGTAAACTGTGGGAGCAGAGTAGTCCATAAAAGTGGAGACTCCCCTAAGACTATGGTTTCCAGGAATTTAATACTCTCATGCTATTCCACAGTTAATCTGCAGCAATTAATCAAAAATTACCATTTAAGTATTCCTACCAGTTTATGGCTCCAGCAATTTGCTCCAGGTAACCTGATTTCAGTTGTGTCTCTCTGGAGGTGACTGTCTCTCTAAATTTGAGGTCATGGTTTACCTTGAGACTTCAGTCCTCAGATGAATCCAAGATAAATTGTTGACTTTTGGTTTGTCCAGCTTTTCTAGTTGTAAGGATTGATGTGATAGCTTCAGGCTCTTTATGTATTGGAGCTGAGTCTATGATATCCAGACTGTCAAAGCCTCCTCAGAACTTACTTGAATATTTTGAATGCAAATTATTTGCAAACTCATTTTCAGCTGCTGTTATGACACTGGCCCTCCACAGCTTCCAGTGTTGGAAATTTGGGGGCTATCAGGTCCATCAGATGCCCCACTGCTTCTCTCCGCTTCCTCTACCCAGTTGCTAAATTATGTAAGTTTTAATGTTGGCTCTTCCCCACCTGCTTGAACTTGGGGTTTGTGTGGATACTTTGCCACTTAATTTTGTTGTAGCTGTTTTCTGTGGATATCTGATTTTGCTATTCTAGCTCCTCCACCTTTTTTATGGGAAGAAATGGGGAGATAAAAAAAATCTATCCTGTTGCTGTATTTTAGTAGGTGACTTTGAAGACCAAAAGACCTATCAGATTCAAAGGAATTATATTATTTCATACCATATGACAGAGAGTTGGAGAAAAATATTTCAGGTTGCTTACCAACCATGCTTCAAATTAGTTTGTTGTCCTCTATCTACTCTTCATGCTCCTCAATTTAGCCAGCACTATGGAATAACTACTGATCTCTTCTGAAATAGATTCCATTCTATCCTTCATATGTAAATGGTTTTAGGTAATTCCAACTTATTTTTTAGCACTGGTTTCTTTTTCTGACATGATTCTGATTTTGATTGTTCATATTGTTCTAAGGCAGACTAAATGTTCCCTAGAGATGAAAGTTATAAAGCTTGTCAAAAAGTCTGTGGCTGATTCATTGCCTGACCTTCCAGTTCTTTGTGCAGTACTGCGTGCACCCTATGGGTTCTCAATAAATATTAATTGAATTGAGTTGAATTGAATTTACACTTTGCTCATTTCACAAATAGGTTAAGTGAAGATTAACAACTTCACAGCAGTACCAGCAGACTTAATTAAAGCATATCTGTGTAGATAGGTAACGTCTTGAATTGGTGCAATGTGAGTATCCTAATGTGAAAAATCTGTACGTAGGGGGAAAATCTGTCTTTAGCTCTTACATATGCTTGCTCATAGAAACAAATAACATTAATACCATGATTCTCCATTTTCCCCTGAGTAGCAAGCAATAGCAAAAAATTCTTTAAGGACTTAACCATTTTTCTGCATTATTGCCTAATTAATTCTTGACAGGAAAACAGGGTGAAAGCAGATACTGCAATATCACAAATTATAAATGGGAGGTTAATGCCGTAAACAGTCTACCAAATGTTCTCTGAAGTCAGAGATTTTTGTGTAAAATGTACGACTATGGATGTCTGGCTTCCTTTCTTTTTCTTACTTTGATTTAAACTTTCTACAAATAAAGCAAAGAGAGAAATACAGGCTATCACTGACTTTTGCCTGTCTAAGTTTTAGACATGCAGTCTGGAGTTACAAGAACTTCCTGATACTCTTGAAAAGAAATTGGGCTTAAAAAATATCACAAATGGAAAAGATATAAAAATGAAGTGCCAAGAACATTTAGAAATACTTTATTTCCTAATCTCTCATTAGTAAATTTCCTATTTTTATTTTCCTCTTATATTGTCAAAAATCAAACTTCTTCCTTATCAAACCCCAAATTTTCTGAATTATGTCATATTTTTCTTGAGTAAGTTTGTAGATAAACTTTGTGAAAAGTGTTCTGTGATCAGGTAAGAACTGGAATATTTATCATACTTCATCATAATGTTACAGGCTTGTAAAACATATTAACAGATTACAGGCTCTGAAAAATTTGGCATTAAAGAAAATGTGAGGTTATTTCCACAATTTTTGAATAGGAAATACCTTACTCTGAAAAATATATTCATATTTTGTGAAACTGTGATGTGCCAATTTGGGAAACATTTTCTGGATCAAAAAGGCTCCTTATTCCATAACGTCACTGATTTTGTATGGAGCACTAAGTTCTAATTCAACTGCCCTCTAGTTTCAACTGAGAAATTATTAACTCAGAAATTCTGAGATATTATTCTGCCTGGCCAAATTCTATATATCTTTTGATACTCAAATTGGGAGTCTCTTATGTTTACGCCACATAAAAGAAATGACTTGAAATTATATATTGACATTCTTGGTTTTTCATCCTATCTCCTAAAAGTGAAAATTCTAAACAAGGAGACATTCATTTTTCGTAGCATATTTTTTAAAAAATAAAATGTTGCTTAAATCACAAAGGGAAGTCTTAATGATAGGGACTTTGCATTTTGCTTCCCTATCACGGCACATGAAAAGAATGATACTTAGTTTTAAAATTTTAGTGATTTAGTCCCTTAGGAAATGAGAATTGGGGTTTGGTCACTGCTGACATTATTGGGAATAAAGTTGACCCTAGCCAAAATTGCCAAGTAGCTGCACATTATACTAGTTTCTGGGCAAGGAAGGCTAACTTCAATGCATGCAAGCTGACACATTAGGAAAAGCTGTCACCTTTAAAGAAAAAGAATTCTAAGTGACATTATGAAAATGTGAAAGAGTTTTTTTTTTCATTGTTGTTGTTTATACAGTAGCTGTCAGAAAAGCAAGTGCGGTATGTCTCTATTTCTTCTTGATTCAATTGATTACAGAACAATTGACAACTTAGAACTGAATGAACTATTTTGAATTTACTGGATTGGGTCTTCTTAAAAAAAAATTAAAAATAGCCAATTTCAGACTAGGATATTTTTTAAAGAGTCAATGAGAAAAAGTCTATATAAAAGTCAATATAAAGACTTTTTATATTAAGACCTTGGTCTCCCAATTATTCTCTGCGTGTAAATCTAGTTACCCTGGTAAGAGATATGAAAATAGGATTCCAGTACCTATCCATTTTAAAACCTATCACATTATCATGGATTTTTTTTTTTTAATACAATCTGATGAATGGAAATTGCTACATCTTACAATCTTACTACATGGATCTAGAATCAGTCTGTACAGGAAGGGGGACTGCCACAGCCCCTCAGCAGAGCCACTGCATGCTCTCTGCTGTTCTGCATGCCAACTTTAGGCAGCCTTATCTCCAGAGGGTTTTGATTTTCAGAGGGAAGCAAAATGTCATTTGTGCCATTCTGTGGACTCACAAAAGGCAGTGTGCTGGTTTGGGTGTATTATGTCCCCCCCAAACTCCATGCTCTTTGGTGCAATCTTGTAGGGGCAGACGTATTAGTGTTGATTAGGTTGGAACCTTTTGATTGTTTCCATGGAAATGTGACTAGTAACATCTTTGATTAGGGTATGACCTGTTGATGGGACTGTTTCCATGGAGGTGTGGCCCCGCCCATTCAGCTTGGGTCTTGATTTAATTTCTGGAGCCCTATAAAAGCTCAGAAACAGAAGGACTTCAGAAAGCTGCTGCTGAGAGACATTTTGAAGATGGCCATTGAAAGCTGACGCTGACATTTTGGAGAATGCCATTTTGAAATGCACTCTGGTAACAAGCAGACACCAGCCACGTGCCTTCCCAGCTTACAGAGGTTTTCTGGATGCCAATGGCCTTTCTCCAGTGAAGGTACCCTACTGTTGATGCCTTACTTTGGGTACTTTATGGCCTTAAGACTGTAACTTTGTAACCAAATAAACCCCCTTGATGTCATTCCATTTCTAGTGTTTTGCATAATCGCAGTATTAGCAAACTAGAACAGGCAGTATTAACAAAAACATGTGAATACATTCTTTCATTCAACCAATCCTTGCTAGAGTGCCTGCTATATATCAGGCACTTACTTTCTGACTAATAAATAATTCAAAACAAAATACAGAGTAAGAATTTTAATAAACCATAAATTTTAGATTGCTCCACCCAACATATTTTGTAAGCTTGGGGAGGGTGTTTTCAAGGCTGATTTCTGGGCATATGTGTATATAGTAAATATAGTATAAATGAAGATTGCATTTGAATTGTTTTGAGTGAATGCAGAAGGGCTATTAGACAAAATAATTAATTACATCCAACCAGTTAATTCTGGCAAAGCTAACTGTTCACATATCATTGAGAAATCTGAATCTGTGAAATATTTTATAAGAAATTAAAAAAAACTAATTAGAGATCTGAATGAAAGACCCTAGTTCTAGCATCTATTATGAATAATAATCCTTAAAAAATTTGGTGAAATAGTTGCAAGATTTCAGTGAAAAGAGTGATAGAGACATAATGATTAGGTAATTTTCCTCTTAAATTTAAAAGGCTTTGACACTAAAGACCTCAGAACACTCCTTAACTATATGATCTCCCAACCTCATTCTAGCCCATGATTAAATCACATTTCTGAAGAGAACTCAGAAAATTCCTTTTGATGGGGAACTATTCAATTCATGCTCTTAAAAAGGGGTCTTACTTCTCATGAAAGTGTTCTCTCAACATACTTAGAAATATCTTCCCGAGGAAGACATAAATGCTAATTATGCTCATCTTCCATAATCCAAAATTACAGATAATATGCCAATTTTTTCCCAAATTTAAGCCAGCTTTATTCTTAATAACAACTCTCCTCTGTGACTAATACCTTATATAAAAACAGGAAAGATTTTGCAAATACCTTTTTGTTATTTATCAGTACCATATTATTTTTTTTTAATTGAACTGTGGCTAAGGAAATTTTAAAATTGTTTACAGAATTTATTACTCAAACAATCAGTTTTAGGTATTTTAGAGATGAGGTACTCATAGGCCAAACTACTTGAATAGGAAAAGACCCAAGAATTTTAATGTTCTTTCAGAGCATTTATCACAAAATAACTCTAAGAACTAGAGAGTGACTGACCAAGTCCCTGGCAGAGCAATTTTCATTCCAAAAGCTTTATGCAGTGCTGTACTTTTATTGCACTCATTTTTATACTTTAGTCTAACCTATATCCAAATTAAAGGGTAGATGCCTGCTTTCTGGACACATCAGCAGGAGGATGTGTTGCCTTTTCATAAACAGATTTTGCAGTAAATTATTCCCACTTGTAACCTCTTTTGAAGGGGCCAGCACAAGGATCCATGTTTGTGCAGTTGTGAATCCACCCCCAAGGACCACTGGACATGCCTGATATAAAAACAAGCCATTCAGAGAAAGCAGAACTGGACCACGTATCATTTGAACTAAAAGAAAAATATATTAAGATGCTTGTGAGGGTACTGCTGAATTGTGATTGGCATTCTCATTTTTGGCCATTGCAGGCTAATGAGTAAGCAGAGAGAAGAGGCCTGGGGCATATGTGCAGAAAGCAGCAGGCATAAAGGGTAGTGTTGTGAAAAGAGCTACCTTGGACCGGGACAGCTTCTCAAGCCTTAGGTCAAGTTCCTACACTCTGGTGTTTCCTTTCTATAAGATGCCCTGATGTGCCCTCAGTAAGCTCCTCTACCTGCACTAGTGCTTTTTGAACTATTATTTTATTCTTCAGAACTACAAAACAGTCTTAAGAAGGGACATCCCTCTGTAGATTGATAATTAGGTCTTGTAATAGGCATTCTGAATTTTTGGTTAAGATGGCAGAGTAGGGAGCTTCAACACTCAGTTTATCCTCCATGGCAGCTAGTAAACAGCCAGGAACAGTCTGAAACAACTGTTTGGGGACTCCAGAGACCACAAGAACATTGTACACCATCCAGGGAAGAGTAGAAGGAAGAGGCTGCTAAATTACAATGAAGAGCTGTGATTGAAACTCTCCAGGCTGCAGAGACAGGTGCCCATTTCCCACTCTCATGACAGGCTGTACTGGTGTGGGATGGTGTGGGGGAGCATGCCAAGCACAATTGTAGCTTTTGATTAGCAAATTTGGAACTCTAGATCCCAGCTCTAAGGGCAGCTACAGTTTCAAGCAAACCAGGGCAAGAACCAGCTAGCAGCCTCTGTTTCAACCTTGCACCCAGTTGGGGTGTAAGACACAGTGCCTTTTTTACGGTTATGAGGAACAGTTTGCTAAAGGGCAGGTCTTACCCAAGAAAAGGGGTGGGGGCACCACCCAGCACTGTTTGTGGCTTTTGATTAGCAAATTCAGATCAATCGCTGTGTCCCAGATCTGTTGCATTAGGGTTTCAACCCACCCCATACAAAAGCAGCTGGTAGCTTCTGTTTCAATTCCACCCCCAGCAGAGGTAGAATCGGTTGAGACTTAAAGGCACAGTACCACCTTAGGACTGTGAGGAACAGTTTGCAGAAGAGTGCTGTTGGGCAGGCCAGGAAAGTGCAAATTTGGGAAGGCAAAGAGTAGGTTGGCATCCTTCTAGGTCTCTTCCCAGGGTACTCTGACACTGATCTATGCATGGGTCCCTTGCCCTGTTTTGACTGGGAAATACTGACTTTGGGAAGTTCTTTCAAGGGTGACCTTCCTCCCAGAATTTGACTTCCAGGCAAGAGCAGCTAGGGACAATGAGAGGAGTGTTAAAAACAAAAACAAAAACAAAAACAAAATAAACAAACAAAAACTATAGGGGCAAAAAAAAAGGCATTCCCAGAGAAGGAAAATGGGAAAGGGAAAGGAGGGAGCTTTCTCCTAGGGGTGAAACAATTTCACAAATAGTACAATCTCAAAACTTGTACCATAAATCCAGGACAAGTTTCAGATGAATAAAAGCTGAAAAAAATCTAAGCAGTTAAACCTAAGCTATTTTAAAGTTCTATAATAAGTTGAGCAAGTGTCAAAGAAGTGCCTTTGCAAAAGCCAATCAATAAGAAAATAGTAGGCAAGAGAGAGAAACTGGTCTCCAGAGTCAACTCATCAAAAACATCAGATGACTAGACACCAGCAAAAAATTATAAGCCATACTAAGAAACAGAAATATATGGTCCAGTCAAAGGAACAAATTAAAACTTCAGAGGAACCACAAAATTTGAAGTAACTAGTCAAAAATGTTCAAACAAATCTTTGAAATCAATTCAAGGAGATGAAAGAAAATATGGCTAAAGAGATAAAGGATATTAAGAAGATACTGTGTGAGTACAAAGAAGAATTTGAAAACATAAAAAGAAAGATAAAAGTGATGGGAATGAAAAACAATAGAAGAGATTAAAAATACACTGTAGGCATACAACAGCTTATTTGAACAGGCAGAAGAAAGAATCAGTGAACTAGAAGACAGGACAGTTGAAATTTTACAGACAGAAGAACAGATAGAGAAAAGAATGGGAACAAATGAGCAGAGCCTTAGGAATTTGAATGACAGCACGAAGTGTGTAAACATCTGCATCATGAGTGTCCTGAAGGAGAAGAGAAGGGAAAAATGGCAAAAAGAATATCTGAGGAAAGAATGGCCCCAAATTTCCCAACTCTTATGAAGGACATAAATATACATGTTCAAGAATTGCAACATACTACAAACAGAATGAAAAATAATAGACCTACTCTGAGCACATACTAATCAGAATGCCAAATGCCAAAGATTAGGGGAGAATACCAAAAGCAGCAGGAGAAAAGCAATCCATCATGTACAAGGGAAATGCAATAAGGCTAAGTTCCAATTTCCCATCAGAAACCAAGGAGGCAAGGAGGCAGTGGTACGATGTATTCAAGATACTGAAAGAGAAAAATGGCCAGCCCCAAATTCTTTATACAAAAATTGTCCATCAAAAAAGAGGGAGATTTTTAAATATTCACAAACAGAAAAAGAGAGTTCATCAACAAGAGATCTGCCTTCAAGAAATACTAAAGGGAATTCTCCAGGCTAAAAGGAAAGACAGGAGAGTGAGGTATGGAGGAGAGCGTAGAAATGAAGATCATCAGTAAGGTAAATAAAAGGGTAAAATTAGAGACAAAAAAGATATGACATATAAAGACCAAAGGATAAAATGATTGAAGTAAGTATGTCCTTAACAGAATGTCATTGAATGCCAATGGATTAGACTTCTGAGTCAAAGGATGCAGATTTGCAGAATGGATGAAAAAAGTATGTGTCATCTATATGCTATTTACAGGAGACTCACTTTAAACCCAAGAACACAAAATTAAATACTCAAAATTAAATACAGTTGTACTTCTTTTTTTTTTTTAATTCAATTTTATTGAGATATATTCACATATCATGTGGTCATACAAAGCATACATTCAATTGTTCACAATACCATTATATAGTTGTGCATTCATCACCAAAATTAATTTTTGAACATTTTCATTACCACACACACAAAAATAATAAGAATAAAAATTAAAGTGAAAAAGAACAATTAGAATAAAAGAGAACACTGGGTACCTTTTTTTTTTTTTGCCCCCATTTTTCTACCCATCCATCCATACACTGGACAAAGGGGAGTGTGATCCACATGCGCTCTCCCAGTCACATTGTCACCCCTCATAAGCTACATTTTCCTTTTTTTTTTTTTAATCTTCATTTTATTGAGATATATTCACATACCACGCAGTCATACAAAACAAATCGTACTTTCGATTGTTTACAGTTCCATTACATAGTGGTACATTCATCACCCAAATCAATCCCTGACACCTTCATTAGCACACACACACAAATAACAAGAATAATAATTAGAGTGAAAAAGAGCAATTGAAGTAAAAAAGAACACTGGGTACCTTTGTCTGTTTGTTTCCTTCCCCTATTTTTCTACTCATCCATCCATAAACTAGACAAAGTGGAGTGTGGTCCTTATGGCTTTCCCAATCCCATTGTCACCCCTCATAAGCTACATTTTTATACAACTGTCTTCGAGATTCATGGGTTCTGGGTTGTAGTTTGATAGTTTCAGGTATCCACTACCAGCTACCCCAATTCTTTAGAACCTAAAAAGGGTTGTCTAAAGTGTGCATAAGAGTGCCCACCAGAGTGACCTCTCGGCTCCTTTTGGAATCTCTCTGCCACTGAAGCTTATTTCATTTCCTTTCACATCCCCCTTTTGGTCAAGAAGATGTTCTCTGTCCCACGATGCCAGGTCTACATTCCTCCCCGGGAGTCATATTCCACGTTGCCAGGGAGATTCACTCCCCTGGGTGTCTGATCCCACGTAGTGGGGAGGGCAGTGATTTCACCTTTCAAGTTGGCTTAGCTAGAGAGACAGGGCCACATCTGAGCAACAAAGAGGCATTCGGGAGGAGGCTCTTAGGCACAACCATAGGGAGGCCTAGCCTCTCCTTTGCAGCAACCGTCATCCCAAGGGTAAAACCTGTGGTAGAGGGCTCAACCCATCAAACCACCAGTCCCCTATGTCTGTGGTCATGTTAGCAACCATGGAGGTGGGGTAGGCGAATACCCCTGCATTCTCCACAGGCTCCTCAAGGGGGCACTACATCTTTTTTTTTCCTTGTTTTTTTTTTTTTTTTTAACTTTCCCTTCTTTTTTAAATCAACTGTATGAAAAAAAAGTTAAAAAGAAAACAAACATACAATAAAAGAACATTTCAAAGAGACCATAACAAGGGAGTAAGAAAAAGACAACTAACCTAAGATAACTGCTTAACTTCCAACCTGTTCCTACTTTACCCCAAGAAAGTTACCTAATATAGCAACATTTCTGTGAACTTGCTCCTACTATGTCCATCAGAAATTAACAGACCATAGTCATTCCTGGGCATCCCCAGAACGTTAAATAGCTTATCTGTTCTTCTTGGATTATTGTTCCCCCTTCCTTAATTGCTCTCTATTGCTAGTTCCCCTACATTCTACATTATAAACCATTTGTTTTACATTTTTCAAAGTTCACATTAGTGGTAGCATATAATATTTCTCTTTTTGTGCCTGGCTTATTTCGCTCAGCATTATGTCTTCAAGGTTCATCCATGTTGTCATATGTTTCACGAGATCGTTCCTTCTTACTGCCGTGTAGTATTCCATCGTGTGTATATACCACATTTTATTTATCCACTCATCTGTTGAAGGACATTTGGGTTATTTCCATCTCTTGGCAATTGTGAATAATGCTGCTATGAACATTGGCGTGCAGATATCTATTCGTGTCACTGCTTTCCGATCTTCCAGGTATATACCGAAAAGTGCAATCGCTGGATCGAATGGTAACTCTATATCTAGTTTTCTAAGGAACTGCCAGACTGACTTTCAGAGTGGCTGAACCATTATACAGTCCCACCAACAATGAATAAGAGTTCCAATTTCTCCACATCCCCTCCAGCATTTGTAGTTTCCTGTTTGTTTAATGGCAGCCATTCTAACTGGTGTTAGATGGTATCTCATTGTGGCCTTAATTTGCATCTCTCTAATAGCTAGTGAAGCTGAACATTTTTTCATGTGTTTCTTGGCCATTTGTATTTCCTCTTCAGAGAACTGTCTTTTCATATCTTTTGCCCATTTTATAATTGGGCCGACTGTACTATTGTCATTGAGTTGTAGGATTTCTTTATATATGCAAGATATCAGTCTTTTGTCAGATACATGGTTTCCAAAAATTTTTTCCCATTGAGTTGGCTGCCTCTTTACCTTTTTGAGAAATTCCTTTGAGGTGCAGAAACTTCTAAGCTTGAGGAGTTCCCATTTATCTATTTTCTCTTTTGTTGCTTGTGCTTTGGGTGTAAAGTCTAGGAAGTGGCCGCCTAATACAAGGTCTTGAAGATGTTTTCCTACATTATCTTCTAGGAGTTTCATGGTACTTTCTTTTATATTGAGATCTTTGGTCCATTTTGAGTTAATTTTTGTGTAGGGGGTGAGGTAGGGGTCCTCTTTCATTCTTTTGGATATGGATATCCAACTCTCCCAGCCCCATTTGTTGAAAAGACCATTATGGCTCAGTTCGGTGACTTTGGGGGCCTTATCAAAGATCAGTCAGCCATAGATCTGAGGGTCTATCTCTGAATTCTCAATTCGATTCCATTGATCTATATGTCTATCTTTGTGCCAGTACCATGCTGTTTTGGCAACTGTGGCTTTATAATAAGCTTCAAAGTCAGGGAGTGTAAGTCCTCCCACTTCGTTTTTCTTTTTTAGAGTGTCTTTAGCAATTCGAGGCATCTTCCCTTTCCAAATAAATTTGATAACTAGCTTTTCCAAGTCTGCAAAGTAGGTTGTTGGAATTTTGATTGGGATTGCATTGAATCTGTAGATGAGTTTGGGTAGAATTGACATCTTAATGACATTTAGCCTTCCTATCCATGAACATGGAATATTTTTCCATCTTTTAAGGTCCCCTTCTATTTCTTTTAGTAGAGTTATGTAGTTTTCTTTGTATAGGTCTTTTACATCTTTGGTTAAGTTGATTCCTAGGTACTTGATTTTTTTAGTTGCTATTGAAAATGGTATCTTTTTCTTGAGTGTCTCTTCAGTTTGTTCATTTCTAGCATATAGAAACATTACTGACTTATGTGCATTAACCTTGTATCCCGCTACTTTGCTAAATTTGTTTATTAGCTCTAGTAGCTGTATCGTCGATTTCTCAGGGTTTTCTAGATATAAGATCATATCATCTGCAAACAATGACAGTTTTACTTCTTCTTTTCCAATTTGGATACCTTTTATTTCTTTGTCTTGCCGGATTGCCCTGGCTAGCACTTCCAGCACAATGTTGAATAACAGTGGTGACAGCGGGCATCCTTGTCTTGTTCCTGATCTTAGAGGGAAGGCTTTCAGTCTCTCACCATTGAGTACTATGCTGGCTGTGGGTTTTTCATATATGCTCTTTATCATGTTGAGGAAGTTTCCTTCAATTCCTACCTTTTGAAGTGTTTTTATCAAAAACGGATGTTGGATTTTGTCAAATGCTTTTTCAGCATCTATTGAGATGATCAATTGATTTTTCCCTTTTGACTTATTAATGTGTTGTAATACATTGATTGATTTTCTTATGTTGAACCATCCTTGCATGCCTGGAATGAACCCCACTTGGTCATGGAGTAATTTTTTTAATGTGTCTTTGGATTCAATTTGCAAGTATTTTGTTGAGAACTTTTGCATCTATATTCATTAGGGTGATTGGCCTGTAGTTTCCCTTTCTTGTAGCATCTTTGCCTGGTTTTGTGATTAGAGTGATGTTAACTTCATAAAATGTGTTCAGTAGTGTTCCATTTTCTTCAATGTTTTGAAAGAGTTTGAGTAAGATTGGTGTCAGTTCTTTCTGGAAAGTTTGGTAGAATTCCCCTGTGAAGCCATCTTGCCCTGGGCATTTATTTGTGGGAAGATTTTTGATGACTGATTGGATCTCTTTGCTTGTGATGGGTTGGTTGAGGTCTTCTATTTCTTCTCTGGTCAGTCTAGGTTGTTCATATGTTTCCAGGAAATTGTCCATTTCCTCTACATTATCCAGTTTGTTGCCATACAGTTGTTCATAGTATCCTCTTATAATTTTTTTAATTTCTTCAGGATCTGCA
Organism: Choloepus didactylus; assembly: GCF_015220235.1. Classification (NCBI taxonomy): domain Eukaryota; kingdom Metazoa; phylum Chordata; class Mammalia; order Pilosa; family Megalonychidae; genus Choloepus; species Choloepus didactylus. The sequence continues at coordinate 23,001,851 of NC_051311.1, forward strand.
GTTATGTCACCTTTTTCATTCATTATTTTGTTTATATGGGTCTTCTCTCTTTTTGATTTTGTCAGTCTAGCTAGGGGCTTGTCAATCTTGTTGATCTTCTCAAAGAACCAACTTTTGGTGATATTTATCCTCTCTATTGTTTTTTTGTTCTCTATGTCATTTATTTCTGCTTTAATCCTTGTTATTTCTTTTCTTGTACTTGGTTTAGGATTGGTTTGCTGTTCATTTTCTAGCTTCTTCAGTTGATCCATTAGTTCTTTGATTTTGGCTCTTTCTTCCTTTTTAATATATGCGTTTAGTGCTATAAATTTCCCCCTTAGCACTGCTTTTGCTGCATCCCATAGGTTTTGGTATGTTGTGTTCTCATTTTCATTCGTCTCTATATATTTAGCAATTTCTCTTGCTATTTCTTCTTTAACCCACTGATTGTTTAGGAGTGTGTTGTTTAACCTCCAGGTATTTCTGAATTTTCTAAGTCTCTGATGGTTATTGACTTCTAATTGTATTCCATTGTGGTCAGAGAATGTGCTTTGAATAATTTCAATCTTTTAAAATTTATTGAGGCTTGTTTTATGTCCCAGCATATGATCTATTCTGGAGAAAGTTCCATGAGCACTAGAAAAGTATGTGTATCCTGGTGATTTGGGATGTAATGTCCTGTAGATGTCTGTTAAACCTATTTCATTTATCAGATTGTTTAGGTTTTCAATTTCCTTATTGGTCTTCTGTCTGGTTGATCTATCTATAGGAGAGAGTGATATGTTGAAGTCTCCCACAATTATTGTGGAAACATCAATTGCTTCCTTTAGTTTTGCCAGTGTTTCTCTCATGTATTTTTTGGCACCTTGATTGGGTGCATAGACATTTACGATTGTTATTTCTTCTTGCTGAATTGCCCCTTTTATTAGTATGTAGTGGCCTTCTTTGTCTCTCAAAACATCCCTGCATTTGAAGTCTATTTTATCTGAGATTAATATTGCTACACCTGCTTTCTTTTGGCTGTAGCTTGCATGAAATATTTTTTTCCATCCTTTCACTTTCAGTTTCTTTGTGTCCCTGTGTCTAAGATGAGTCTCTTGTATGCAACATATTGATGGTTCATTTTTTTTTGATCCATTCTGCAAATCTATATCTTTTAATTGGGGAGTTTAATCCCTTTACATTCAACGTTATAACCGTGAAGGCATTTCTTGAATCAGCCATCTTATCCTTTGGTTTATGTTTGTCATATTTTTCCCCTCTGTCTATTAATATCCTTTATTGTACCCATACCGAATCTCTTTAGTACTGAACCTTTCTCCAAGTCTCTCTGTCCTTTCTTTGTTTCTCTGTCTGTAGGGCTCCCTTTAGTATCTCCAGTAGGGCAGGTCTCTTGTTAGCAAATTCTCTCAGCATTTGTTTGTCTGTGAAAAATTTAAGTTCTCCCTCAAATTTGAAGGAGAGCTTTGCTGGATAAAGTATTCTTGGCTGGAAATTTTTCTCACTCAGAATTTTAAATATATCGTGGCACTGCCTTCTCGCCTCCATGGTGGCTGCTGAGTAGTCACTACTTAGTCTTATGCTGTTTACTTTGTATGTGGTGAATTGCTTTTCTCTTGCTGCTTTCAGAACTTGCTCCTTCTCTTCTGTGTTTGACAGTGTGATCAGTATATGTCTCGGAGTGGGTTTATTTGGATTTATTCTATTTGGGGTTCGCTGAGCATTTATGATTTGTGTATTTATGTTGTTTAGAAGATTTGGGAAGTTTTCCCCCACAATTTCTTTGAATACTCTTCCTAGACCTTTACCCTTTTCTTCCCCTTCTGGGACACCAATGAGTCTTATATTTGGACGTTTCATATTATCTATCATATCCCTGAGGTCCATTTCGATTTTTTCAATTTTTTTCCCCATTCTTTCTTTTATGCTTTCATTTTCCATTCTGTCATCTTCCAGGTCACTGATTCGTTGTTCAACTTCCTCTAGTCTTGTACTATGAGTGTCCAGAATCTTTTTAATTTGGTCAACAGTTTCTTTAATTTCCATAAGATCATCCATTTTTTTATTTAGTCTTGCAATGTCTTCTTTATGCTCTTCTAGGGTCTTCTTGATTTCCTTTGTCTCCCGTACTACGGTCTCATTGTTCATCTTTAGTTCTTTGAGTAGCTGCTCTAGGTGCTGTGTCTCTTCTGATCTTTTGATTTGGGTGCTTGGGCTTGGGTTATCCATATCGTCTGTTTTTTTCATATGCTTTATAATTTTCTGTTGTTTTTGGCCTCGTGGCATTTGCTGAACTTGATAGGGTTCTTTTAGGATTTGTAGACCAATTGAAGTCCTTATCTCTAATTTATCAGATCTACAGCTTCATGGAGTTCACTTTCTCTAACTAACCAGCAGGTGGCGGTCACGAGCCACCTGTTCTCCACAAGCCAGTTCTCCCCTGCTTAGCCTTTTTGGTGAGTGGGGGAGTGAGTCTTGTGGGGTCCAATTGGTGTACCAAGCTTGCATGTGTAGTTGGTGTTGCCTGCCCTGTATATGGGGCGTGTTTCCGGGCAGTCAGGGGGGGGGGTGGCTCTAACAATTAGATCTCCCTGGTGATCCTAGAGTTTTAAAGCTGCTGCAATAGTCTAATCCTTCAGTTCAGTCCTGCCACAGTTTGTCTCTGCCACTGACCCACAAGTCCTTGGTATTGGCGTATGGCTCCTGAGACTTGCAAGTGGGCCTCTCTTCCAGGCCGTGCACCCCGGGTCCTCTGTTGAGGGATGACTGTGCTATGTCACAGGTGAGTGCCGTCCCCCCAGGGCAGTTCTGGGCTGCTGGGCTGTGTAGGGAGGCTCCCAGTCTGCTGAAATGATGGCTGAATGGGGCTTTGTTAATTCACACTGCTCTACCTTCCCAACTCTGGGACAATCAGCTGAGGTTGCAGGGAAGGCTAATGTCCACGCCCAGTTTTGTGGTGTGTGCCTGTTATTTGAAGCACTTCCGTCACACTGGGTTGTCTGGGGCAGTTCTGGGCAATGGGGCTGGCAATGGGCAGGAGTGTTTCCTGTCCACCAGGATGATGGCTGTGAGCGGACACCCCCCTTTTCTTGGGAAGTTGTGGTGTTTAGTGAATTTTCTCAGCCACTGGATTATTGCGTTTTGTGTCAGAGCTCTCCTAGTTCTGCTCTTGACTTGACCTGCCCAAATTGCAAGTCTTTGAAGCTTTCTGTATTGGGCTTCTTAGAGTAATTGTTTTAGAAAAAGAAAAAAGGATTAAAAAAAAAAAAAAAAAAAAGGGCCTTCCTCAGAGATCCAATGGGTTATTGAAATGCTAAGAGACAAAGCAACCAGGGCCATTAAGGATAGGTCCACAGGGCAGAGAGATCAGCTTTTCTTCAGGATTTGCATATGCGCCTCAGGGCCTGAGCCTCTGCCCTTCCCCTTTCTATGTTTACCAGAACTCCAAAAATCCTCCGCTTTTATTTTGGAGTTTTTCGTGTTGTTTTTTTTCTATGCCTGTCTCCTCTCTGCTGGGCTGGCTGCTCTCAGATTCTCTGGTGTCTGGTCTCAGTCTATCTATGGTTGGAGTTTGGATCAGTAGAATGAGTTTCCGATAAGGGCTGCCACTGCAGTTCTCCCTTCTCCTTCCCGGAGCTGACAGCCCCTCCTCCCACGGGACTGAGCCTGGCAGGGAGGGGCGCGGGTCCCCTGGCCACAAAAACTCACAGATTTCGCTGATCTCAGCAGTTCCACGTTTTCATGAGTGTTGTATGAAGTATGCCCAAAGTCAGATTGCTCTGTGGTGTCCAGTCCACGCAGTTCCTGGCTTTCTACCTACTTTCCTGGAGGAGTAACTAAAACATACAGCTCACCAGTCTGCCATCTTGCCCTGCCCCCACAGTTGTACTTCAAAGGACTTTATCAAGAAAGTGAAAAGGCAGCCTACTCAATGGGAGAAAATATTTGGAAAACATATATCTGATAAGAGATTAATTTCCAGAATATATAAAGAAATCCTACAACTCAATAATGAGACAAACAACCCAATTGAAAAAAAGGGCAAAAGACTTGAATAGATGTTTTTCCCAAGAGGAAATACAAATGACTAAAAAGCACATGAAAAGATCCTCAACATCACTAGCTATTAGGGAAATGCAAATCAAGACCATGAGATATTTCACACCTACTAGAATGGCCGCTATTTAAAAATAGAAAGCTACAAGTTTGGGAGAGGATGTGGAGAAATAGGAACTCTCATGAACAGCTGGTGGGAATGTAAAATGGCAGCTGCTGTAGAAGACAGTTTGGTGGTTCCTCAGGAAGCTAAATATAGAACTGCTATATGATCCAGCAATCCTGCCACTTGTTATATACTCAGAAGACCTGAAAGCAGGGACACCAACAGACATTTGCACACCAATGTTCATAGTAGCATTATTCACAGTTGCTAAAAGATGGAAACAATCCAACTGATCAATGGATAAAGAAAATATACTATATACATATGATGGAATATTATTAAGCTATAAGAAGGAATGAAGTCCTGATGCATGTGACAACATGGATGAAACTTGAGGACATTATGTTGAGTGAAATAAGCCAGACAAAAAAGGATGAATATTGTATGATCTCACTAATATGATCTAATTATAATAAGCAAAGTTTCAATAATAAGGGGGTTTAAGTGGCATGGGTTTTCTTTTTTGGAGTAATGAAAATGTTCTAAAATTGATTTTAGATTTGGTGATGCATACACAACTCTGAATATACTGTGAGCTGTGGATTGCACACTTTGGATGGTATATGACTATATTTCAATAAAATTGCTATAAAAAATAAGAGAAGAAAATAGGCATTTGAATACACTTTTAGGGCCAATAGAAGTCGCTTCATTCATTTTTTTTAATAATTAGGAAAAATATGTCTAAGAGACTCAACATGTTACAAACTATTTCATTTAGCAATTTTACTTAAAAGAATCAGTAAAAAGACATATTTCAATTTTTTTTTTGTCTTAGTTCACCAGATCTAATACCATACAATACAATACCTTAAACAACAAGAATTTATTGGCTTGTGCTTACAAAGGCTAGAAGTCTCAAAAAGAGGTGGGGGCAAGACCATGCTTTCTCCCCAAAGTCGGTAGCATTTGGGGGCTGGCTGGCCACAATTCTTAGATTCCTTAGCTTGTGTCTCTGCCTCTCTTCACAGGGTGATCTCTTTCGCCTTGCATCTGTTCTTTCTGTTTTTGTTGACTTCCGGCTTCCAGCTGTTCTCCGTGGCTTTCTTTGACATCTTTTTACAAGACTTCTAGTAACACAATTAAGACCCACCTATTCTTAACTAAAAATAACATCTTCAAAAAGTCCTACTTCAATGGGTTCATGCCATTAAGAACATGCATGTCTTGGGGTACATAATCTAACCTAACTCAAATTTTGTGCCAAGATGTTCATTGCATAATCAATCATTATAATAAGAACAATGAAAAACTATCCAATAAAAAAGGGAATAGTGAAATGTGGCAAATCCATATGATTGCATATTATGTGACTATTGAATAAATATTTGGAAAAATGACTAATTGTACAGTATAATGCTTTTGATATTTCACTAGAAAACACAAGCTCCAGAGTTCTATGAACAATATAACCTCATTCATAATACTTTAAATAAGAGGGAAATAACACCAGTTATCTTTAGGTTGTGGAGTTATTGGATAAATTTATTTTCATATACACATACATATATATATAAATATATACATATGTACATACATGCATTTATTTCAAGTTTTGTAAAATGAGCATTTTTTTTTTTTCACAAATGGAAAGTATGAAAAAAAAAGCTTTTGTTTTTTTCAGGTTAAGTTTATCACATCCTTGATTACCATTAGAGCTCCATGTTTTAACCTAATGGTTACTCAAGCATAACAATATATCCAGAGGCTTTTCTCATGAAAAGTTTAGGCTTTGTCCAGAAGTTTCCTGTGACCAATATCTACACATATCTGGCTCAGCTCTCTATCCAAGCAAAGGTACTAGTCTGGCTTGTTCTTTACAATCACTGCTAGTAATTTACTGTTCATCAGAAACATCAAATATTTGTAACATACACTTTTTCCAACAACTTTAATTATTTCGCTAAACAACTTCTGTCAAGAGCCTGATAAAAAGAATGAATGTTTGAAAGACCTAATAGGGAATATGCAAATTACTAATTTCTCCAGATCCTCCATGTTCTTTATTGGCAACTTTAGTGTATCAATCACATTGCTAGAAAGTTGGGTATGTATTATTTTAGCTTCTTAAAAAGTATTTCTTCACTACATTATCAGTCCACACAATTCATGTTTTATTAAGTGCTGGTTTAGGAAATGATTTTAAGTAACAATATCTGTTTTTTTAAAAGCGTTCTTGAAGAGTTATTTTATTTTATTTTTTAATCTTTTTTAATGTTTGAGCTAAGTTATCCTCTTTAAGAAAGATAAAGGAAAACTGTCTCTATGGACAAAATGGAATGCTTTTATTTTTTAACAGCGTGAAATTATAAGGACATTTTCCTTTATAGTCTTGCCTTACAAAAAGATGGCTTGAAAATGCATATAGAAAATGGGCTTTAGACAAGAAAATGGTAATATTTGCAAATCAAATATATTTGTACAATTCAAGAATACTTCCTATTGCTGGCAGTGCAATGACTGTAAATAAAGTATTTATCAGATTATCATCTATACATGAACCTGATTCGTATATTTTCTGAGTCCTTATATATATTTATCAGCTGACACCCAATTTTTAGCTACAGTCAAAAGGAATATCATTTATAGAAATAATAGAATAATATTTACAAAAGCAATTTCAAAAATTAAGATGTGTTATGATCAATACTTTAAAATATCCTGCCATTCTTTTTTATGCTAAAGGTATTGGTTGCATTATATTATGCTTTTTCTACTACCTAACCCATAATAAATATTGCTGCCAGAGGCAATATGTTGAGTCCCTTTCCCATCCATTATTCAGAAATATTTCTCTGTAATGATTGGGTACTTGAATAATGATTAAGCATCACAAACATTCCCTCTTGTTAGTCTTACAAGCATCCTGGGAAATGTGTGAGCTCAGAATAGGATTATAAATTATGTTCATGATTTTTTAACTTGTGATCTATTTCTCCAATAGAACATGAACTGTCACATTCTAATTGTTACTTGAACTTTCCATAAAACAGGTTCACAAATATTCTTTTTTCCTCTTCTCTTACCTAAAAATGTGAATACACACTCACAGAATATTGGGGCTTTGTTGTCCAGAAAACTATTTAATCATAAGTTTTTTTATTTCTCAGACTTAAAAAAATGCACAGACATGTAAGGAAAAAAATTAAAATCCTGGAAGTTTACTGGTTCATTATCATCAGCTACTACCTTATTAAGAGATATGTTTTTCCCCTGGAAGTTGAGAGATTACTAGAATAAAGAATTTGCATAGATCATGCAGGCAGAATTTTTACTTTGCCTGAAGTCTTAAATTGCAAATTGTACTGCAACCTAATGCCATCTACTATATTTTACTCTATGAGAACATTTTGGAAATATCACTGAAAATCACGGGAGGCTGAGTTCTGACTAAATTACAATTGTAATCCTGCCATGGTCTTTGAGCAGCTTAGACTCTTCTATTAGTAGCCACTTAAATATACACCTAATAATGAACTTTTAAACTCACTCTTCATAGTCACAAAGATGAACATTTAAAAATACTTTAAAATTACTTAATATAACTATTTTCAAGAACTACCTATACATAACAAGACACATAGAGGAACTATTTTCAAGAACTAGGTATAGTGTAAAGGACACATTTGCCCCTGTTTAGTATCACTGTGTTCAGCAGGGTTCACCCCCCAGGTGTGTACAGCAGCCTTGAAGAAAACCTAAGAAGACATCTTGCCAGAAATAAGTGCACATGCAGATATTGTGTGAGGTGTGGTTCCAGGTACACTGGAGAGTATGTTGTTTGCCATTTGAACAATTAATCAACACTGGCAGATTTTGCCATGGTAAAACAGGCCTTCCATGTGGTCAGACTTGATTTCGAAGAGAAGCCAGAAATTGAGGTTTTTTCCTGTAACAATGGAAATACTGTCATTATTTTATAAAGTGTATGAGAGCTAAAAATCCATATTTCCAGGCTTTACTTCAACTCTGGCCACCAGTTTGTGGTCTCTAAACAACACATCTAAATAAAAGTTCCAATGAAAAAATATTTTAATTTTGAAATACAAATATATTTGGAAAAAAAAAAAGAAAGATCAGCTAAAATATCTCATAAGGGCATGTGCTCAAGCTTTATTAGGAACCCTGTAAAGGATAGTTAGATCAGAATTATTTGGTTCATTCCATTAGTATTATTTGAGTACATAATATAGGTATAATGTTAGGTTACCTAATATAAGAGTAACATTAGGCTTGACAAGGGAGAGAACACAATAGGAATATGGAATAAGATTCTTGCCTTCCAGGAGTTTGTAATCTATTTGTAAGCACACATACACACACACAGAGAATAATTACCCTTAATTACTAATGTGAGACAGTATAGGATTCTACACTAGAAATAATGATAGAGGTTCTGCAAGTAGTCAGAATAAGTGGGGGCCAGTTTGATATGGAGTCTGATGATGAAGTGTACTCATGAAGGAGGCTGGACTTGAGCTGGGTTTAAGAAATGGGTAGAAACTACTTATGTAGCATAACAAATCACCACTACCAAAAATGACAACAGCCATCAGCTAATATTGATTGTGTACTTGTGTGTACCAAGCACAGGGCAAGAACTTTACATAAATCATTCTATTCAATCCTCACAATAAGCCTAGGAGCTACTTTCTATTATTAATTCATGTTATAAAAGAGGAAATCGAAGATCAGAGAGGTTTAGGGACACACCAAAAACAAAACACATGTCCCCATGAAGCCAGATTATGCAGTCAGGTCTACCCAAATTTGGAGACTGAACTCTGGAAGGGAGAGATTGGGTTGGAGATCTGTATTGTGAAAAGTTGAAGCTGGCAATAACCAGGAATGTTTGAGTAGCAGTGGTGAGACGTGCCTGACTGGAGCAGAGAGTTGGCATTGAGGAGTTGTAGGAGATAAACAAAAGATCCAGGCAAAAAAGGGTGTGTACCTCATTTTGTTTTCCTCCCTAAGGTCAACTTGTACTGTCTGTGTTGCATGTCTTACAGTGCTCCTCAGCCAAATCTTTCCTCTTGCATGAATGGCTGAGGGGTCCCAGGTCCTCCCAATCCCCACATCAGATATCCTATCCCTTCACTGGCTTGCAGAAGGCCTCCGTCAAACTAGTAATACACATCAAGACATTAATGACTGACATTGGTTTAATGGTCACTTCAAGTGAAATCTGATTTTTTCAAAAGGTGTTAGTGCAACATCAGGCATCAAGAGAGCTATGTTGGTGAGGGGTTTTCCAGTATTGGGAAGCAGATAGGGCTGCATTGAAGGCCTTAAGTGCATCAATGCCTTCTAGAATGTCTTTTGTTTCTATGTGATGTCTTTGCCTTAGCCATTTCTCAAGAAAGAGAATAGATCCACCTGTGTAATTTTAGGCAAATTGTTTTATGTCTTAACACGCCAATACCTGTGTTAGGTAAGATATTATAAAGGGTGAAGTTCCACAAAATATTGGTTCTATGTTGTATATAGATATAAGGAGATACTTTAAAATTTGTACTACAAATATATCTCAGAGCTCCAAATCATCTTTTACTTTCTTATTTTTTAAGGAAAATAGAATAATTTTCTTTCACCACTCTTAACATTTAATATTTGATTGATTATTTTTGGCAGTGACTACTGCTTTCAATAACAGAAGAAAAAAATTACAAAACACTTTTCATTTCCACAACTGCTGCTTTTAGAATCCCATTCTATGGCTTGCTAGGACAGAAGTCTTCAAATACACTGTGCAACTATAATTCTTGTAAGGTGACTACATTAAGGAAAAATATCTTGGAGGAGTTAGCCTATAACCCTGCCTTTGGTAGAGACATTATTGAAAATTTAGAATTGATTATATGAATTCTGAAAACAAAGAACTTGAAACTTATATTTATTTCTTTATCATTATTATTTTAATTTCATCAGAACTATGAAATCCCCCTAACTAGAAAAAGATATGAAAGATACATATCAAAAGCAATTTTTATCACTGTTCCACTCCTTCTAAGGTAACTAAGTATATCCACCTGGTTTACATGCTTCCAAACTTTCTCCATACTCTGTCAAACACACACATGCACACATACACACACACAACAGACACGTTTTATTATTGGGTTTTACAAAAGTGAAGGCATTTATATCACTCTGCACCTTCATTTTCTCAATTAAGTATACAATTTCTATGCCCATCCATTCCTCTTCCTTCATGTCAATAATAGATAACTCATATTTGAAATACCTGTATGACATTCTTCTTGGTATAGAAGTTTCACATTTTTTTCCACCACTTCCTTATTGATAGACATTTCTGTTTCTGTTTTTTTTGTTTTGTTTGTTATAGATAATATTGTAATAAGCATCCATATATTCTTGTACCTGTGTGTCTCTTTTTTTTTCCTTGTAAAAGAGCTTACTGAGGTTTCTCTTATCAGGTCAAGGGATCAGTATAATTTTAATTTTAATAGATATTTCCAGATTACTCTCCTAAAACGATGCAGCAATTCTCACTTACCATGTTAAGTATGAGAGTTTTAGTACACAACCTTTTCTCTACTGGATACTATTACTTTTTTTAGAAAGTCTGGGCATTTTTTTTAGTGAAAAATTATATGTAATATTATCTACTTTATATTTTATTTATTTTATGAAGTGAGTTATCACTACCTCTTTTCATATGCTTATTAGTAATGTTATTTTTCTCTTCTGGTAATTGCTAACTTTTTTTTTCCTGTGGGGTTGTTTGATCCTATTTCTCAGTTTATAGAAGAGCTTTGTGTATAGGTTTTAATCCTTTGCCTTTTTTATGTATTCCAAGTGTTTTCTCTAATGTATTTCAGTTGTCTTTGATTTGGTTTATGGTGGCATTAAACTTTTTAAAAGACTGATTCTATATTTTCTTTTATGTTTTCTGTGTTTCCTATCTCATTAAAAATGCTTGCCCTGCCCCGATATTGTAGAAATAATTTTCTGCATTTTATTTTAATATTTTTGTTTTTATTAGATGTAGGCATTTAGTTTTCATATGTAAACTAGTTTTCATATGTAAAAAATTACCTACTTGGTTTTTTTTTTCCTTCTGGAGAAATAACCATTTATGCTAGCAACATTTAATAAGCAAATCAATCTTTTCATATTGTTTCCATATATACTTGAGTCTATTTATCAATGTTATTCATTTTTATTGATGTATTTATTTCTGTACTAATATTATCCTCCTTTGATTACAATAATTTTATAGTGAATTGTTAATATTTTTTCAAGGCAAGTACAGTTTTATTATTCTTTTTTATATTTATTTTCCTTCCATATATATTTTTAAATCATTTTCTACAGTTCCAAAAAGGAGAAAATAAATTCTTTGTGATTCTAATTGAGTTGCATTAAAATTAAATATTAACTCTGGAAGAATTTCTTTATAATATTAAATTTTATAATCTGGAAATATAATATGCCTCTATGTCTTTTGTACTGATTTTGTAGTGTTTATAGAATAATTCATATGTGATCTTGCTTCAGTTGATTCCTAAGATTTTATAGATTTTATTCTTATTGTAAATAAAATGTTTCCCCATTTGTATTTCTAACTCTTGCTGTTTACTTGCTAGTATAGAGAAAGTTATTGATCTTAATAAATTTATTTTGTATTTGACCATTTATGAAAATACCCAATAATTTTGGAAATTGTTTTCCCTAGAAATCACTAGGTTTTCTAAGTACATACTGTATAAGATATGAAAGATACTTTGCCTTTTCTGTTGTTTATACCAATCATTAATATAATCTATTTTTATAATTATTTCATGGACATTCAAACAAGGAAAATATATTACTTGAAGGGTCCAAATTCTCCACCCCAATCCCTTCTCTCTCCTCAGTTTTGCTGATAATAATTGCTTTTCTTTTCTCTTTTTTTTTTCTTTTCTTTTCTTTTCTTTTCTTTTCTTTTCTTTTCTTTTCTTTTCAATTCTAGGGTCTACCTTATAGAATACAGTCTTTAACATTCAAATTTGACTTAACACACTTATTACAAATTCTGAGTTGCAGTACTATGATCCATTTAACTATATTGCAGTATAAATTGCAAGCTTTATTGTTGATAACTATTTCACTGTCTTTCCCTACCTCAGATTAGGTTTGTGGGGCTGTCCCTACCCCATCAGGCTCCTCTCCTCCAGGCAGTTTCACACCTGTGCCAGAGCACCTGTGAAAGTGAGTTACAGGGTAAAACTTAGCAGATACTCCCTCCGTCTGCCAGGTGCCTGAGGACAGGACATAGCCTGCAAACACTTCGTGTGCAGTTCTGTGGATGGAGAACATTCTGAATCCTTGAATTATAATATCATTACAAATATAGAACCTTTGACAGATTTATGAAATTTTAGCAGGTGTTGGATTTTAGTATTACACTCCTTTTCTCTCTTTTAGCTTCCCTGTCTTCATTACTTTATTATTCTTGAGAGGATGATAAGAGAGAGAGGGAGTTAGAGATGTGCAGGCAAGCCACCATTTTTGCTTGATTCCCATGTGAAATTTGATAAATTGTGCAAATAGAGAGGGATAGTGAGCTCATGAATAACCTGAGCATTTCACAGTCTTGGGGGCTTCCATGGATCAAGGCTTCTGTTGAACAAAAATAATAATAACAATAAGGAACAGATATGTATTTTACCATGTGAGAGGCTTGTGCTTACACTTTTTACCACACTGAGTCCATTAATCCTCAAAACAATCATGTATAAAGTACTATTATTATCTCCATTTCATAAATGAGAAATTGAGGCATAGAATGGTTGTTTCCCCAAAGTTAAATACTGAAGTTCTAATTCAAACCCAAGCAGCCAGTCTCCAGAATCAATATCCTTAGTAATTAAGCCACACTGACTCCTGACTTGGTGGTTCATTGTCTAGAATTTATAGAAAATGTTGTGTGGCAAGCAGGTGCTTTATTTCACTTAATATTTAGTTCCTTAATCAATTATTCTGTTGCACTACACAGAGCTGGATTTCTAAACAGCACATCTAGTTAAACTGATTATCATACACATAGGGGCTATCTTGATGATTTTTACAAATGCAGCATTTGAATGAATACATTTTCACATAATCAGATAATTCCAGATGATAATAGCTAATAAGAACTCCCATGTATTGAGTACTTACCTATGCTGAGTTATTGTGCTGGGTGTTTCATATACATTATTGTTAATGTTAAAACACACCACAAGGATGCTATTATTATCCTCATAGGAAGAAAACTGAAACACTGAAGATCTTTAAAAACAGCGATTTTTAGTGCTACTCGTGGTTACATAACGAGGCAATATGCAAGGCTTTTGAGGCTGATTTATAGGAAGGAGTAAAGGAACAACCCTAAAGGAGAGAGTCTGTTCAGGGGTTCCATGGAAGAGCATTTGTGAAATACCATGAATAACAAAAACAACAACAACAAAAGAAGGACAGACAGCAAGAACAAAAAACAAAGGCGAAAGAGTCCAATTGTGTTTGTAGAATGCAGGCCTTGGTGAGGAAAGGCAGTCTCTGCTCTTTCCCATCAATGCCACAAACAAAGAAGGATCGAAGAATGTCTGGAGGCTTCCTTCGCTAATCAGCAGTCGGTGAGAGGAGATAAGATAGCTTGCAGTGAGGAACAAATGAACACCATGTCATGCACATGTCTCCAGTAATTAATATCACAGGGACTCGAGTGCCAGCATTATCGTCAGCTTTGCTTCCCTCTCTTTATTTCCTGACTAGACTATTAAAAAATGAATCACGCACACCTACCTAGCATTTTGTCAGGATAATGATAAGCCTTTTAAAAATTACTCAGTGAGACTCTGGGTCAGCCACACACAGGCTGCCATTAAGGACGGCCGGCCGAGGAGGAAAAATGTCCCCCTGACACTTTCATTGTGTTGGAGAGATTGATAGGGTGGGGAAACAGTTTTGCTTTTTGCAGAAGGTAGCAGTTTCCCGAAAGCAAGAACTGTACCTAATGTGATAATAGCTTCCATTTTATTTACAGATTCAAAACATTTTTAATTTCTCTGTTGATTAAATGATATGCTCACATTATACATATCACTTAATGATTTTTGGGGGGTGGCAGGAGGGGAAGCTGTAAGCCATAAGGATTTGCCTCGATCTTTCAAATCAAATGACTCATTTTCAAAAAGACCCACATAATACTAATGAAGTTGTTTTTAACCTTGTCTCTGGGGAAAAGGTACAGAGGCAGTCAAGAACATTTGAGAAAAAGACTTAGATTATATATGCAAATAAAAATAGTATGCAGGTTTTCAGTGTTTGTGATTTTCAAAACGTAGCTTTGACATTCTTGGTTTTAATTCATAATAGGATTGCAAGCATGCATTTTTACATGGTAAAATACTTATATACATGGTAAAATAAGTATTTTACCATGTGTATAAGGAAGATGGCTATATCTACAATGTTCTGTCCTAATTGGAAAATTACATTATTATCCATCAAAACTGAACCAAACATCAATCACTATTCTATTCTGTGCTTCAGGTTTCCCAGAGACTACCAACTATGCACACTAACAAAATTAAAAAGGCAATACAAATTATTAATAGTTATAAACATCTATGTAAGAGACATTATTTAAAAGACTTAGAAAATGTTATTTGTGATAATTTCTTAATAGTTTTCTATAACTAACAATTGTGAACAGGTGACTTAAAATGAACTCTGGGACTATCTTCATACTAATGAGTCTTTTTGTGACCTCAAGAAATTCAACCTGTCAAATGTATTCAGTTCAGTTCATTTCTTATTGAGTGTTGTCTGAGGTACTGTTCTGGGTGATGTTGTGGAAGCATAGGATAAAAATGACAGGTTAAATTATAATGTGCTGCTGGAGATGGGTATTTGAAAACTAAGCATAATCCCAAGCAAATGAGATAAAAGCTATAATGGAGATACCAGCATCTAGCTCTGAAAGGAAAGAAGGTATAATTAAATCTGACTAGAAAGTGTGGGAAAGACTACTTAGAGGAAGTGGAAATTGAACTGAGTGCTTTCTCTTTTTTCATTAGTTCCTCCCTATATCCAATTGTCCGAGAAAAATCCTAGGAATCATTCTTGGAATTTCCTTTTCATCACTGACTCTCTTAAGTCATGCCCACATACACACAGACACACTCTCTCAAATATACATATTTGCATTTTCTCAAATACATACACACATACACATACCCTATACATGTATCACTCAAACCTCACTTCGTAAACAGAATCTGATTCTCTCTAGTCCTCTCCATCCCATATTTCATTTCATTCAGTAAAGCCTTCATCATATCTTCCTGGGCTATTACAGGGGACTCCTAATTAATCTTATGTATGTCTGATCCTCCTAACTTTAGAATGTCACCCTTAAAATGGAAAACTAATGCTATTACTTCCATACATAAGACCTTCAATGACTCCCCAATACTTACAGAGTAAAATTCACTCTTTACCCTACTAATCAACCCTCATTTCTGGTGTAATTGATATTTTCATGTGTGTGTATGTGTGTGCGTGTTTGTGTGTGTGTCCATCTCCTCTACCATATCCTATAACACTTTATTACTTCATTGAAGGTGTGGCTGTTTTCCTGTCCTGCATTTTCTTTCCTCAAGGGCAGATAAGACATATATTCAGTGGCTACACTGTACCTACAACAGGTTGGGTGCTTAAAACAATATGTTGAGTGAATGAAATCAAGGAATGAATGCATGAATGAAGTATAAAGTATATGGATACATGTAAAAAAAGTGGCATTATTTTATCCTTTTAAAAAGTAAAGTCAATTCTTATGAACATATGAAATAGGAAAGCCAGTAGAATTTAGACAAAGAAGGTAGAAATGAGACTTTCTGCAATAAACAAGTCCAGAGATATAGATGGGTTGAACTAGGGTTGGCAAAGGGAATTGAAAGGGGCATGGCATGCTGGAGAATATTGAGGGTAGACTTGGAAAGGAAGAAAGGGACACCAGATGACTAATTTCTAAACTAAGTATTTAGTAGGATAATTGGTTCATTATCAGGAAACACAGATATACCACTCATAGTGGTTGTTTGGAGTTGCAGGTACTCCAGAAAAACATTTTTTAAACTTAATCCATTCCTGTGTGTGTGAATCCTTTTTAAGTAGGACCTTTTGATGAATTTACCTCAGTTAAATTGTGGCCCAGGATGAGTCTTAATCCTAATACTAGAGTCATTTACAAGCAGAATGAAACTCAGAGAGCAAGAAAGCCGTGGAAAACAAGAAGCTGGAATTCAACAGAACCTGGGAGAGGCCAGAAGAGGCTGCCATGTGTATTGCCACATGACAGAGAAGCCAAGGACCAAGGATCATCATCAGCCAGCCCCAGAACATTAGTCTTCAGGGAGAAAGCATCGCTTGAATGATGCCTTGATGTAGACTTTCTCTTAGCCTCAAAACCATTAACTAATAAATTCCCATTGGTTAAGCCAACACATTGCATGATATTTTCTTGAGCAGACCATGAAAGTCTGAAGACTAAAGATTCTGCAATACCGGATATGCACTTTATCTACCCTTAGTCCACACATATCAAAACTCCCTAGTGTTTCATCTTCCTATTTTGAAATACAAAACAATCAAATTCTTTTAATTTGGCTACTTTCCCCTGGAAGAAAGTGATTCATGTAGCAAGTGATGGCCTGCTAGACACTGGGAGTTAAAAGGACAAACTTTTTGTCTCCTCTATTTCTCCTATCTCAGGCAAAGGTACCACCATCCATCCTAAGTCAGAAAGCTCAGAACTTGATGCCTCCCCATCTTTTATAGCCATTCCTAATCTCTATAAATCCTAACTATGTTGCCTACTATCAATTTCTGGGATTCTGTTCCAGTTTGCTAATGCTATTGTTAAGCAAAATACCAGCCATGGAATGGGTTTTTAAAAAGGGAGTTATTTGTTTACAAGTTTACAGTCTAAAGCCATAAGAGGGTCCAAATTAAGGCGTCAACAAAATGATACCTTCACTGAAGGATGGAAAACCTCTGTTAGCTGGGAAGGCATGTGGCTGGCATCTGGTGATCCTGGGTTGTGTTTCACCTCCTCTCTCAGTTTCTGTCCGTTCATGGTTCTTTCTCCCAGGACATTTCTCTCTAAGCACCTGGGAGTCCTGTCTTAGCATATCCCAGGGCAACCTCTGGGCTTCATCTCTTAACTTAACATCTCCAAATGTTCCACAAAATAATTGGTCTGTAACCCTCAAAAACACCAAGGTACTAAAAGTAAAGAAGAGAATGAGGAACTGTTCTACATTGGAGGGGACCGAAGACACATGACAACCAATTGCCGCATATGATTCCATACTGAACCATTTGCCCTAAATTTCACTATTAGGGAAATTGGTGAAACTTGAATGAGTTCTGAGGATTGGATGGTAGTAATGTATAAATGCTTGGCTGTATAGGAGAATATCCTTATTTGCATGAAGTCCTCACTAAAGTATTCAAAGTGATGGGGTATTATGTCAGCAATTAATTTTCAAATTTTTCAGGAAATGTTTTTATATTTTACTGGCAAATTTTCTGCATGTGAGATTGTTTCAAATAATAAATATGTATATGTATAGTACATATATAGGTGTATATATGTATACATATATTTGTGTGTGTGTGTGTATCATGGTCCACATAGAAACCGTAGAGTGACCAGTGATGCCAGGAAAGCTTTTTGATCAGTTTGTCCAATCAAGGTGTCAAAATCATCCCTATAAATTGTCTGCATAGATAGACAACTGTGTGGAAGTATGAGGCTACCAGCACCCAATACATCTCATCCCCATCAATCCCTTCTAATGTCTAGAAATAAGTTTGATCATTTTTCATGGTTACTATGGCTATTATTTCGAGTGCCATAGACTTGGTCCTTAAGATGCAAAAGATGTTCAAACCAATTAGGCTACAAAGGGCCATGATAAAGACAAAATCTGGAATCTAAAGAATTATTTTGGGGTAGCATATCTTA
The DNA here is from genome assembly GCF_015220235.1 of Choloepus didactylus. Lineage (NCBI taxonomy): Eukaryota > Metazoa > Chordata > Mammalia > Pilosa > Megalonychidae > Choloepus > Choloepus didactylus. The sequence goes on from NC_051311.1 coordinate 23,020,075, forward strand.
GTGAAAAATTCAGTAAACTGTGGGTGACCAGATAAGCAACAGTGGGAACAGAATGAAGGGGCAGAAAGAGAAGGAGATGGGTTTAAAAAGGAGTATGTGGTGAATGTAAAGTTTCTTCTTGATTTAAGATTTCTCTTGAGCCAGTCCCCCCAAATATATCATTATGTTCCCAGTGGGTCTTGAATAAACACTAATAGATGATTCTCAACCTTAGGAGAAAGATGTTTAAAAAGCACATGACAGATCCCCTTCTGTTGTTAAAAGATAATCTTTCCTCTTTTATGATCCCTAAACTTAAAATATGCTTTCATGTAACAGAATTGCTTGGAGATTAGCTGCATCTTTTCCAAGTCTTCGATATCCAGGATGCTTTTACTCAATATCCACTTGAAAGGATTAGTAATTGCATTCCTCTTCTACTGTGGTCCCTAATTTCACACTGTCTCAGTTTTTGCTGAATGCCTCCATTCTCCTGCACACTAATTGTTTAACTCTTAATAATTGATATCTTATGGAGGTACTGGGTAAATTAATTGGTTAATGTCCATGAAAGGTTGTGGTCCTCAGATATCAAGTAGTATAAAATGGATTTTTACTTAGTATTTACATCACCACCTAATTTGTGCTTCTTTGTCACCTTTATATTTTTACCACATTAATTGTTTCATGTATAAATAAATGGTTTGATTTAGACAGGCACAGAATGCAGTCCATTTGTGTGGTACAATTTAAAAAGAAGCAACTTGGACATCCAAATTTTTAACCCCACATCCTGTCATTCTTCCATTAAAGCTTCTTATTTTTTAGAGCCTGAGAATTTTTTCTTCCCCACAAGTCCACTCTTCACATACAGATAACGCCTAAGAAGTGTTGTGTTTAATCCATTAAAGCTTTATTCTGTTAATACCTTATTCCTTGGCAGTGGTTAGTTTAGCAGCCAGCTGAGGGACAAAAGAGGTTAGTAATGGAAGAAGCAGTTCATGTTTACTGAAGTCTACTTCATCCTCACCACCTACTTCCTAGTCTCCTTTCAGTTAGGCAGGACTGTATGACTAATGCTAGCCAATGTAAATATATGTGGAGCAAAGGATTTAGAAGTTCACAAGTGATCCTCCGTTTTCTCTTCCTCCTCGATGGTGACCAGAAGAACCGTTGGTTCCCCTATACCAAGATGGCAGAGCTTGACCTGATCTGAGACCCTGAGAGACTGTGTAGAGCAGTCCCCCTCAGTGATTCATATTGAAGATGTACGGCAAACAAGAAATAAACCTTTCATGTAAATCACTGAGATTTCAAGGTTAATTGGTTTCCAAAGCATAAACTTGCAATCCTAAATAATACAGGGATAAGGGGGTAGGGCATCGCTGCAAAAACATCCAAGGGAAGCAGATTATTTTACCTATATTAATTACTTGTTATCTACTATGCTAACTAGCAACAGCCCTGTGGATGGTATTTCCTCCCCGCCTCTGTCATTATCTATTCTGTCTCTCTCTTTTCCAGTAATCTTTTTCTTCAAGGTTCATGGTTATTGGTTCCTTTTCTTCCTTACTATCATGCACTCATTCTACTAATGGATATTTACTGAATGTTTATCATATTCCAGACATGTGTTTAGATGCAGAGATGACTAACATATTCCCCATCATCAGGAGACTGCCAGTTAAATAAATAAAACAGCTCTAAAAATAGTAAAAATAATAAGAGTTTCAGAGTTCAGTGTAAAAAGTGCTAAAATGTGTGTGCAAATTATGTCAGTACCAAGAATGAAATGAAAAGAGATTTCAACATCTGTGTAATATTTCCAGAGAATATTCATAATTTTTGCTGATGGAGAAAAGCTTTATAAGAAGAGGGAAGACAAAGGCTTGCTCTCAGGTTAGGTATGAGTAGGAGAGTGGCAATAGGAGACCCCACAAAGACACGCAATGCCAAAATCCTGAAAGCCCGAGTATGCATGTATGGCGTGTAGATAAAAATACCACAAATCTGTTTGGTCCCTACACAAATACCCTTCTCACCAGCTTGGGTCTAGACATACAACACTGGGCTGCCCTGTGTTGTAGGCATCTGTGGATGTTCTCTTTCCCCAACTCAGGCTCCTGTGGCATGATCCTGCTCCTCTTCAGCCCACACATATCACTAACCCTGACACTATCAAGACTAATCACATCATGTCTTCCATTCCCATTACATCCTTCATCACACCAAGCTCAGGGTTCCCAGTCATCCCTTATGCCTCACCCACTTATGGCCTCATGGATTTCTTCACCTCCCACCTCTCCGGAATTTCTTCAACCAGGCCTTCTGGAAATTGAGGTCCTCTTTCAGCAAAATTGCTTCTGTTTCTCTCTCTTTTTTGACTACTACCTTCACCTTCTTGCTATAGCATTGTTTCCCAACTGATCCAGTACAGCGCCTCCCTATCCCTGCAGTGTTGGGATGTTTTTGTTTGTCAAAATATCTACGTAGGTTATTGGAAACTTGTGGGAGGGCACTAGGCCTGCAATTGTCTTTTAAAGTGCAGGATAGCCTCATATATCTAATTGTCATTTCCAATATAACAATAGCACCCTGCTGAAAAACATCTGAACCCTGGTTCTTTCCTGAGAATATTTCTTCTGCAGTCCTCTCAAGAGGAATGGTTTTCTCTCTTCCATCTCTCCAAACACTGGACTTAGAGGTAGATTAAGTAGCCTCCTTCTCTTCTCTTTCTCACTGTCACTTCCATACCAAACTCCCTTCTCCCTAGAAGTCTCCAACATCAACTCACCTGTTATCCGTCTGTGTTACCTTCACTCTCTACTCATTATGGTCATGTACTCACCCCAGGGTTTCTTCCCTCATTCCATGAAGGTGTTGGCTCCTGACTCACTTTCGCTGTATCATTCCTGTCTTAATTCTTGGGGACTATGCCAGTTTGAATGTATTATGTCCCCCCAAACACCATTATCTTTGATGTAATCTTGTGTGGGCAGACCTATCAGTGTTAATTAGATTGTATTTCTTTGAGTGTTTCCATGGAGATGCGCCCCACCCAACTGTGGGTAATGACTCTGATTGGATAATTTCCATGGAGGTGTTGACCCGCCCATTCAGGGTGGGTCTGAAATAAATTACTGGAGCACTATATAAGATCAGACAGAAGAAGCCAGCTTGCTACAGCCAAGGGGGACACTTTGAAGAAAGCACAGGAGCTGCAGATGAGAGACAGTTTGATGATGGCTGTTGGGAGCAGACTTGCTCTGGAGAAGCTAAGAGAGGACAAATAACCAAGAGTAACTGAGAGTGACATTTTGAAGAGGAGCTGTGGCCTAGAGAGGAAAGTCCTGGGAGAAAGTCATTTGAAACCAGAACTTTGGAGCAGATGCTAGCCACATGCCTTCCCAGCTAACACAGGTTTTCCTCCAGTGAAGATACCCGATTCCTGATGTGTTACCTTGGACATTTTATGGCCTTAAGACTGTAACTGCATAACCAAATAAACCCTCTTTTATAAAAGTCAATCCATCTCTGGTGTTTTGCATTCTGGCAGCATTAGCAAACCAGAACAGGGACTTCCAAATGATTTCTCCAATACCCCGACCTTTCAGTTCTTTGATCTCATCTATTCTTTTTAAAGCTATGTCATTAGCAATAACTCAGTTTAAGCTCTTCATTCTCTGACTACCACTTTTTTTACTTGAGTACTTTCTCTAATATGCTGACTTCTAAAAGCCATTGATCCTATCATCTTCCATTTTTCCCCACAATACTCATATTTTTACTTCCTTCTTTACCCAGCTTAAATGGAAAGTTCTTCAACACATTTATACTTTTGCATATACTCTCAATTCCCCTTTTCTCTCTCACTTCACGCTGCTTACCTGGCTAAAACACAACTTGAACTACTCCTGTAGCTGACTAGACTAAAGAAAAACACTTGACTATGTCAGTGAGTTTTATTTATTTATTAGCGTTAATCTCATATGACTATGTGCCCATCCCCCACATGATGCACATGCTGTATTTCCCTACCCCCTTCATTTTTCCTCTTTCTTAGAAGACTACTTTTTTTTTCCAAATCTTTCTGTACCTCCAATACCTATTCCCTAAGCTCTTCTCTCAACTGATAGACAACATTTCTTCCCATTTCACTGAGAAAATAGAAACAAATAGAAGAGAAATTCCTCAAGCTCCTGGCATCAGACCTACTCATCTCCCTGCATTTCAGCCCTTCTGTGATTTCCCTCTTGCTATTCTGGATGAATGGACTCTGCTCTTATCTAGGCCAACTCCAGTGTTTGCAAAAGGTCCTGTCCTCTCTTGCTTACTCAAGGACCATATGCAGCTGTCTCTCCCTTGGTTTATCTTAACTGATGTCCAGGCTTCAGAAATCTGTCAGTTCCTATTCTACTCATGCTCCTCTTCCCATTCTTAGTGCTGTTATGAATTTATTCTGTTTTGTTCATATGAGATTTTTGGATATGGGTATATAAATGCATTTGTTAAGTCTGACTTCTTGGACCAGAAACTTAAGCCACTTTAACCACCACTGGTGGACATTGTGTTGTTTCTAATGTTTTGGTTATTACAAAAAATGCTGCAATAAATACACCTTTGAGGAGAGGTATATTTTCATTAGATAGATCCAAGACCATAGGATTGCATGATAAAAGTATATAATTTTTAAAAATGTTGATAGATATTGTTAAATTGTCTTTCACAAAGACTTCAATTTATAGCTCCCTGTTTTTTAGCTTCTATGCCACCACAATCTATGTCTCTAAAATTTCTACCAATATGATAAACAAAAGATCTCAGTTTTGGTTTATTTTGCATTCCCCTTTGTATTAATGAAATTGATCACCTTTCATGTATTTACTGGCCATTTGCATTTCTTCTACTAATTGCCTCTTTATAGCTTTTGGTCATGTTTTCTTTTTTTTTCTTTTGTTTTGTGGGATCTCATCAAATATTCTGATTATTAATTCTATGTGTGTACATTTGCTGAAAATAATCCCACTCAGTCTGTGTAGCATGCCACCACTCAATTTTCTTGATATTTTAATGGCATTGTAGCATCTCAGATGTATTCTAATTAGTTAGGAGACACACGCACGTGCACACACACACAGTACCCTACATACAAAATCTTAATGGAAGTCAATTGGCAATAGAGGTCAATAGTAGATGCAGCAGTATCTTGCCATCACTTACCCGGTTCTCAGAGTCCCTTCCAGGGGCTTGTAGTTACCTGGAATAGACAGTGGAAAAATTTAGAGTTTTCTTCTTGGTATCCTTTACCAAGTTTTAATATCAGGGTTCTATGATCTTTCTAAAATGAACCAGGTAACTTTATTTAGAACTATGTTCTGGAATATTTTAAGTACCACAAGAGTTATCTTTTACTTGGTTATTTGATAAAACTTACTTTAGCTTCCTTGTGATGGCACATTATTTAAGAACCTATCAGCTGTTAGAACTAAAGCTTGTAAATTTCCGGTATTCTTACATTAAGAGGCTTGTGCTCTTCTTCTCTCTTTTTCAGACCTTGTCATCTCCAGGTGAACTAGCCCAGGTTAACACTCTGGATACAGAAAGCCCAACTGGAGAAGAGCCAGGTTGCCTCCCTGCCAAGACCAACCTCTACCACTCTGCCAGCTGACTGCAAACTCCTGAGTGAGCCCACCTCAGGCCAGCCAAGCCCACCTAGATCAACGGAGCCACCCAGCCAGTACATACACTCAGGAGCAAAAACTAAATGGGGATTATCCTAGGCTATTATGTTTAAGGGTGATTCATTATGCAGCAATAGCTAACTGATATAAGCAGCCATGCTGGAGGAGAAAGGATAAGGAGATTGGTGTATATTTGGAAAGAGGTGGTAGGGCTTCAGAAGAGACCCTGAACAGTCTGGGGGAACATCAGGCAAACACTGGGATCATCCAGATTGAGAGAGAGAAGTGGAGAAGGCGAAAGTACTAATGGACTTTACTTTTCAGTTTCACTTAGGGCTAGATTTAACTCAAAATATATTTTAGGAAGGAACATGGTGTTTAACAAAGACATGCTAATTCTTCTGTTAACTTTAAGTGTTATTCTTAATTATTTCCTCTGCTATTACAAATAACTTATCAAGTTCCTTTCTTTTTTGCTCTCAGACTTAACCTGTACTAAACATTCTCTTTTAACTGAACTGGACAGAGCAAAACCTGAAATGTACTTTATTTTAAGAATATAATCATTTATTGATTGCTCTTTTTCTCAAAGATATAGAAACCGTGTATAGGCTTTTATCCAAGAAGGTCCAGGAGTTTTTAATACTCTATATTTAGTTCAAATCCATTCAAACCCTCTTTATATAACTAGCATTTCCAGGCACTGTGTTGCAGATAATCATTATTTTTAAAAAGGGTTCATCGTGCTGCTTATGTGAAAAATTCACACTAGGTAGACAATATTTAATAAGTAAATCAATAATGTTCATTTCCGGGAAAAATTGGATATAGAATATAGCTGAAGAAGATAATAAAACAAGATCAAATACTAAATCTCAGAACTGATGAACCATTAGGGAGAATGCAATTCACTGCAGTACGAAGCTGCAGTATATTAGAAGTCTTACATCATAAAATGCTGCGTAAATGCAAATTCAATCTAATTTGTCATATGATTAAAATGCAAGGAAAAAGAAGTCCCACTGTAATTGAATGTAACATTTGCTGCTTTAGTGAAGTAACATTAGGAAAAGAACTTCCTCTAAGCTTAGGAAAGTTTTGCTAGTAAATATATTACCAAGTCACAGAAAAGTCAACTTGTGAAGATGGTAAGTCATACTATCCACAAATTTGTCTAAATATTTATAATAAAATTTAATTTTAAAAAATCTTAGAATTGGGAGGAAACTTCAATGTCTTCTAGTCTCCCTTCTTCTCTTCCCCTGCAAGGTAGCTATCTATAATATGGCTGATGGGAGGTCATCTATTTTCTTCTTAAACAGGGAGCCTGATCCATTGTGTTGAAGCTGCTAGTGTCAGAATGCTTTACATTTGTATGAGTCTGGACGTAATTGTGCATATCTCCCACTTAATATCTAATATTAATACTAGATCCTTGTACTAGTCCCTGTGTCTTCTGGTGATGACTAGAATATATATAATGCTTTTTCCATAGAATACACTTTCTAATATTTACCTCTCTTTTGACTTTTCATCTCTAGACTGAACATCCCTAGATCTTTCAAACATTCTTCCTTTGATATGATTTGTAGATTGATGTGATTTTTAGGTCTCTTATCATTCCCTAAAGCTTTTATGTTCTGGGCACTGTTATCCTCCTGTGAATGAATTCCCACTTGCCAGATATCATCCTAAAATGCTGTGTCTGTAATTAAGCCCAGTATTCCCTTTGTGGAGCAGTGCTTGCTTGGTAGGGCTGAATTCCCTTTATCTGCACATAGATGTTAAGTATTGCAACTTCCCTTACATTTGGTTGTGTTAGTGTAGTAGGGAATTAATTGGGAGGGAAAAAGGCAGAAGTGGAAAAAAAGCTTTGAGAGTTATTCCAATAGCCAAGGTCATGAGGACTGGTGTGAAGGTAATTCCGTTAGAAGTAGGATAAGAGGAAGGTATAAGGCTCATACACCAAAATCTTCCAGCATTCTTGGTGACTGATTGAATATGGCTAGTTAAGGAAGACTAGAAAAATGATTCTGAGGTTCCCAGCATGGTTGACAAAATCGATTGATACTTTGAGTTAGTAAATATTGCAGGGGTAGTTTTATTCCAAATGATAGCCAGCATGCCAAAAATAAAACCTATTCAGGTGGGGGTTATATATGATAGAAACATGGGTAAGATGCTTACAAGAAAGACTGGGGTTGAGGATATAGATTTGTTAGTTATCGAATTATTAGTGACAGTTGCAGCCCAAACAGCTGAGATCACCACATGTGAACTTGTAAGGTGAAAAATCGAGAAAGCCAAGGGAAAAAGAATGAGCCACACTCATATTTCTAAGAAGCCAGAAAAAAGGAGAGATAGAAATATAGACAGTTGACTACGGCCCTGTGTTATTTGGGGCAATTAACTTTACTTCTTCATTATTCAGTTTCCTTAATATATACATTAGAAAGGAGGAGCAAGAGAAGTGACCTCCAAACTGTCTCCCAGTGTTCATGTAGTTCTATGGTTCTATGATTGGATAGAGCTCGAGATCCCTTAAATATAGTTTCACAGTGAGTGGTTTTGTAGCAAAGTTCCTGCTGAGTCATGGCACTGCATTTCCCTTGTCTTGTCTGGTGTTTAGGGTATAGTTAAAATTAATAATAATTGCACTTATTGTAACATGTTTTTTTAAGAAAAGATTTTAGGTGATCGTGAACCCTGCCTCTTTCCTTCACAGCACCGAGACCTCCAAGTTAGGCTGCAAGGTCAAGGCAACACAATCTGGCCATGTAGAGCAGATTCCTGCTTTCTCCCAAAGGTGATCTCCAGGTTTTTTAGAGCAAGCCCTCCAGTTAGATTTCTTTGCCTCAAATTGCTAACAATTATAACTGATGCTATAAGGAAGGTTGACTTCCCTTTGCACCAGTTTTACCATGTCTTGATTTTTAATAATGATAGTAGGATAGGCAGGGCTTATAGGACTAAAAAGAGAAGAGCTCTTGTATCACTGGAAAAGAGCTTTACTCCATCTCAACTCACACCCTTCAAAATAGTCTGAAATTTCTTTTCTGCTTACTCATCCTCACAAAGATGTCCAGGTAAGGTGATGATACCTTCTGAACCAATAATTAAGATTAATGGTCTGCCCAAAAAAAAGGATTTTGGTGCTGAGAGGAATAATCTGGAAGATAAACATTAAATACCAAAATATTGGTGGTTTAAGGGGCTAATGGAGCATGTTATTTGAAATCAAGGCTGTTTAGAAAACAAGGTAGGTATTGTTCACTCTATTCCTAAGGTAACCGCAGTTTCTAAAAATGTTCTATTCTACTCTAGTGATTTCCACTCTTGCAAGTTCTATGTCCTCAGGGAATCTGAACTAGATATATTTAAATGCAACTATAAAATAAAGAAACCTGAATCATTTGATTGCTTTGGGACCAAGGTCCAGGTTTTGTACACCATTGTAAGATAATTACTATTTTCCTAGAGTTTCTTGATCCAGGATGAACATTAGAATCATGTGGCAAACTAAGAGTCCACATGCCTGATTCTGAATTAGAGTCTATAGGATGGAATCTGGGGGCCTGGCAGCCTTACAAACTCCCTAGGTGATTCTCACGTGCACCCATGGGCTAGAATTGCTGTGTTAGGTAAAGTAAACATCAAGGTCTATCTCTTGAAAATACCCATAGCATTCTTCTAGCACACACAGGATGTAAAACTGGACCCAAAAAGGAAAGAAAAGATAAGGTTGACTTAACTGAAGTTCCTTCATACCCACAGCAGGGTTGCTAGTTGGTTTCTGCATTTCTCTATTTGAAACTATGTTTTATGGATGATTTATCTGTTACTATACTTCGGAGATGTTTAATTCATTCTGGGTAATTTAACTTTTCATAAGAATTTTAATTGCCTAACTTTTTCTAGATCTTGTAGAAGGATTCCCTTTTTAGCCTATTCAAGTGGGAAACAGAAACATGTCAATTAAGTGATTGGCCTGATTGCAGAGGGTTTTATAGGAAATAAGCACTCCATGCTGATGAATATTTTAGTGATGGGCATATCTTAACTAAGTCAGAGCTTTGGATATATTGAAAAATAAACTAAAGTTTTCATGTGTCTATTATAGGGCAGAAAAATATTAAGAAAGGAGTTCAGATTTGTCTAAGATAATTTTTATATATCTACTCTGCAGTGCACTAGCATTTGAAGTACATTAAAATCTAATTAACTGGGGACATACTAACCAGAACTCCAAGGTTATTGGAACATGTGAAATTTATAAGCATTTATATGCATGTATTATACCTATCTATCTAATCTATCATCTATCTATATATGTGTGTGTTTTTACACATACACATGCACACACTATGTAACTAGGAAAACACTGCAAATGACTGTAGGAGACTCCATCATTTCAGTTTCTTGTTTTCTTATGTTGTCTTTAGCATTTATCACATTTAACGTGGTATATATTTTACATATCTCATCTGTTTTCTGCCTCCTCCATAAGAACTTGAGCTCTGTGGAAGCAAGGATTTTGTGTGTTTTGCTCACTACTATATCCCCAAGATTTGAACCAGTTACTGGAATACAGTAGGACCTCCATAAATATTTTTCAGTGAATGAATAATAGGAAGTCAGAAAAACTATTGCTGGAGAAATTTTTGGATACAATATACATTCAGTCCAGTCTCCTATATTTTGATAATATGGTGTAGCTGAATGATTATGAGATTTGGAGTCAGAAAACCTCGTTTTGCATTCTAGCTCTGCCACATACTGGGTGAATTTGTGCCATAAATCATCTCATCTGGAAAGGATAATAGGATGAGCACAATAATACTTTTTATTTCATAGGGCAATTTTAAGGGGCAAATGAACTGATTACTGGCTTTGCAGTGTGTAAAGAACTGTATTTCTGCTGAATTTGCTTACTGCTGTATTTGTTTACTGCTATTGCTTGTTAATACCATATCCTGAGAATAATAGTACAACATTGCAAACAGTAATCCTCAGTATCAATAAAGGGAAAAAAAACAAGATAAAAGAGTTTTATCTGGTGTACATCATGTCTCACCTTATATCACTTTTCTTCTGACCCCTTTCTCACTTAGAGCCTCCCAACTCTCATTTAGTGTAGGTGTGACTCTACTGCACATAAATAGTACCGTAAGTAAACATAAAATGCAGCATTTATAATATTTAGTGAAGGTGTCTGTTATAGTATCTCTAACTCCACTGAAGTGTAAGCTTTCTTCAGAGTATGTAAAATGTGTTATTTCCTGTAACAAGCATCTCATACAATGCCTATATATAAGAACGTAGCTGCTAAAATATTTGTTGAATCACACTGACATCCTCCTTTTGCTATTTCAATTTCTTGGTATTAACAATATATGATCTATACCATGCCCTATTCCTCTTTGACATCCTCTATATACTAAAATAAAATAATAAAATAAAATATAAAATACATAAAATATAAAATACCTTCCCTTCCAGGAATATGTTAAAAGACCACTTAAGTAGCACAGAATACTCTTATTTCAGTGAGCTACTCTAAAACCTGAGTCACAGTTTTTACATTTAATTTTATTTTCTTATATGTCCTGACATTGCCATTTATCAGAAGCAGTAAAATTAGAAGAGATGATCCTTCTCACTCATTCACCAAAGTACAGCCTGAAGAGTGGAAGCAGGTGAATAAGATGGCATATGCTTAGTCTATATTAACTGTATAAATTGACCTATTAGGTTGAAAAAATATCTTCCATCATAAAAATTCTTTATAACCTCGGTTTTACTGACAGTGGTAATTTCTTTACAGCTTTTTAGAAACTTGGTTGATTCTCTGATTTCATCTCAAACTTGAGGATAGCTCAGGCACAGATTATGAGAAGACTTTTAAAATATCACCCATTTATTTATCCATGCAACAAATTCCAATGTAATTTCCAGAGGTTACCTTTTTAGGTGTGAACATAAAACCACATGCTGTAGAGTTAGAAAAAGCTAGATTTGAATTCTGGCTTTATCACTCATTGGCTATATGATCATAGGTTAGTTAACTTTATAAACTGGTGAAAATGTTACCTATCTATAAGTTAATACCTAAATTAGCTTTGCTGTAGTAACAAAATCCCCAAATTTAAATGGCTTATAGCAACATTCATTTCTCACCCACATTATGGGAGGGCTGCAGGTGACTGTGGTTCTATTCTAGACCTGGGTGTCCCATTTCTTCTATTTTGGGGACCCAGGCTAGAGAAGCAGGCCCAATATAGGGCATGCCCATTTTATTGGCAGAGAGGAAGAGACAGAGAGGCAGAGAGAAGGCACCCAAACTCATATGTCATGACCTCCCACAGTCCATTGGCAATTACAAGTCATCTGTCTAAGACCAAAGTCATTGGAGCAGGTATGTACAGCCAGCCCACAGAAGAAAGGCAAGCCACATAGGGTATAAGTTAGAGTTTGCTGCATAACAAACTGAAAAGAAAAATCATTTATTTAGCTTACTGCTTTTCAGCTCATCAATTTAGCTGGGCTCAGCTAGGTGGTTCTTCTCTGGATGGGACTTGGCTGATCTTGATTGTTCTGGTTTGTGTACATGTGTGTGACAGTTTGTATATATTATGTCCCCCAGAAAAAAACATATTCTTTAATCCAATCTTGTGGGATATTGGGATTAGGTTGTTTCCATATAGATGTGACTCACACAACTGTAGGTGATAACTCTGATTAGATTATTTCCATGGAGGTGTGGTCTTGCCCATTCAGCATGGGTCTTGATTGGTTTACTCTTACTTATAAGAGCTCAGACAGAAGGAGCTCAGGGCTGCAGCCGAGAGAGACATTTTGGAGACAGCCATTGAAAATAGACTTTTGCTAGTCCAGAGTTTGCCTGGGAGTAACTAAGAGAACACTCCCAGACACCTAGAAAGGAATGTCCTAGGAGAAAGCCATTTTAAACCAGAACCCAGGATCAGCAGACGCCAGCCAAGTGGCTTCTCAGCTTACAAAGGTTTTCCAGGTGCCATCAGCCTTTCTCCAGTGAAGTTATCCTCTTGTTGATGCCTTGGTTTGGACACTTTTACAGCTGTAGAACCATAAATTTGTAACCAAATAAACCTACTTTATAAAAGCCAATCCATTTCTGGTATTTTGCGTAATGGCAGCTTTAGCAACCCAGAACAATGTGCTTGCTTGACAATCATCTTACTGGGTTCTGGCTGATCCCCAATGGCCTCATTTACTTTTCTGGCTGTTGGTTAGAGCAAGGGAGTACTGCACACAGCAGGCTAGCCTAGGGTTCCTTATATGGGGATGGAGTTTAAAAAGCAGGACAATGAAATCTCCCATATTCAAATCTCTCTTAATCCTCTGCTGTGTCATGCTTGCTACTGTTCCATTTAACAAGGCACATGTCTAGGCCAGACTAAGTGTGGCAAAATAGCTTAAGGAAAAGAGTTGCAAGTCACATTGCAGATGGGTATGGATAGGAGGAGGAGAGAAATAATATGTGGCCCATGCATGGTAACAGGTGGGATGCATAATCTTCTTAAAGGAAGGGGGAGTGAATAATTGTGAAAAATAATATACCATTGCTTTCTTTCTTGTTCACAAATATTTACTTCACATCAACTCAAATTACCCCCACTCCTCCAAAGGAAGGAACCTCAAAAGTCACATCCAAATCCAGCATTGGGGTCAAAATCTAAGACCCCATGATCATCTCTACATTGGGTTCAGATGTGGGTCCACTGAATCTGGAAAGGATAGGAAGCACAGATGTTAGTGCTCCATAGAAATTTCCTGAAATCTTGATGGGAAACATTGAAAGCCGTGTTACATGGGAGTAGAGAATGCTCCTTAATTAGGCCCAGTTCTGCTCCCTGGGAGGAGCTCCCCAGACTCTTGCTCTCCAAGGCTTTTGGCTCAATCCTGTGGGAGCTTCTTCCTTTTTAATATTCTCCTTGGCCTTGTCTGAAGAGGGCCTTGGAGATCATGCCTTTCTTGGTTGCTGAGCAGTTAACCTGATTCCTGGCCACAGGAATTTGAGGGCTCAAATGTTGTTTTAGATCACAGACAATAACAGTTTATTCTAATTGAGGATGGTAACGTTTTTGGAAATGCAATTCTCAACTTTTAAAAAAATACATATTTGAGTCTAGTCAACCTTGTAAACCAATATTGATCACCATAATTCTTTCCAAGATATACCTGAGTCTCTATTTATATGGTATCTTGAACTTACCAGGATTCTATAAGACCATAATAATTGCATTTTTCCCTGAGCTATTTTTTCCAATTGAAAATAGTTCCTAAGGGCAACCTTAATGTATTCAGGTGTTTAAACAAGATATAAGAACTACACCCTTGAATTGATCTTTCTTTAATGTCATGCCTTAACTTGGCTCTTAATCAGACTTTGTGGCTCAAGGAATTTCTCAACTGTATTTTATTTTTTTTTCTTTTTGGATATGAGAAATAGTTTTATTTTCTAATACTGAAATTCCCAGGATTTCTAAAAAGCTCATTTCTTTCCATTTTATCCCTTCTTGCAAATGGTTTTATTCTTTTCTGAGTTCATTTTTCTTGTAGCACTTTTACCATAGATAATATCAACCAGTTATGCTAAGAACATTCTGTTTCAAAATCTCTTCAACCAAAGCCACACGTTATTTTGGCATATTATCTACCTTTCAACACATGACAGTTTTTACCAAATGTTTCACTATTGTACTGGCTGACATCTTTTCAGGTTTTAATAATAGTTTGTTTACTACCCTTTGCCTGGCCCTGAAGCCAACCTTATATATTTATTTTCTTTGTTACAACAGCATCTCATTTAAAGTACCAATTTTTATATTAGATTTGCTGTGGTATCAAACAACACTAAAATTTTAGTGGTGTACAATAAAAATACTTATTTCTGACTCATTTAACATATGGGTTGGCTATGTTGTTATTTCAACTCTGCCCCAGGATAAATTGTGGATTGGTCTCAGCTCCCAGCTTTCAATGTGACTTCTTATTCTGAGACTTATTCTGAAGCAGCAGTCCTGATCTGAGTCATGCCTATTCTTGTGGTAGAGAAAAGAATAAGAGAGAGGCCAAGCTTAACCATTCAATCACATTTGAATTATATTATGTGAATATAACTTATATAACATCCACTCATATTCTATTGGCCAAAGCCAAACATTTGACCAAGCAAAAAGTTAGTATTGCAGATTATAGAAGACAGGTAAACCGCATGATAAAAAATGGTGAAGGGAATGTGCAATTTTGAACAATCATCATGGAGAATAATTATGAGAATTCAATGACATAAATTTTTAAGTGTACCACTGTTCCACTGGTTTGCTAATGCTGCCAGAATGCAAAACACCAGAGATGGATTGGCTTTTATAAACGGCGGTTTATTTGGTTGCATAGTTATAGTCTTAAGGCCATAAAGTGTCCAAGGTAAGTCATCAGCAATCGGGTACCTTCACTGGAGGATGGCCAATGGCGTCCGGAAAACCTCTGTTAGCTGGGAAGGCATGTGGCTGGTGTCTGCTCTGGAGTTCTAGTTTCTAAAGGGATTTCTCCCAGGACATTCCTTTCTAGGCTGCAGCTCCAAAATGTCACTCTCAGTTGCTCTCCAAAATGTCACTGGTAGCTGCTCTGTGTCTGGACCTGTGTGGCTCTTTTTAAAGTACTCCAGTGATCCAATTAAGACCCACCCTGAATGGGTGGAGCAACACCTCCATGGAAATTATCCAATAAAAGTTCTTGCCCACAGCTGATTGAGTCACAGCTCCATGGAAAGACTCAATCAAAGGATTCCAACCTAATCAACACTAATACGTCTGCCCCACAAAATTGCATCAAAGAACATGGCATTTTGGGGGACATAATGCATCCAAACTGGCACAACCACCACATGAACTTTCACAAGCTCAGCATACCTGTGTAACCACAACCCAGATCAAGAAAGAGATTATTATTGGTATACTAGAAGCATTCATTATGACTTCTTCCAGGCATGTCCACACCAAGGGCTACCATTACCTGGTTTCTAACAGCACAGACTAGTTTTGCCCCTTTTTTCCTTCACATAAAAGGAATTATACAGTATATACTCTTTCTGCATTGGCTTTCCTCCCTTCACATTTGGTGTGTGAGGGTCATCCATATTGCTTATGGGTGGTTGTAGACCATCCATAGTCACTACTTTATAATATTCCATTGCATGCATATACCACAGTTTATGAATCTATTTTACTAATGATGGCCATTTGGGGAGATAATATTTAAAAATTGCCTGGAATTTATGTGATGGTGTCATAATAAATTTTAGTCCTTTTTCTGTCCTCTCCCTCTTGTGTACCAGCTTTTATGGTGAAAATTAACATCCAAATGCTTCATGTCACATCTAAGTTCAAGAATACTGCATTTTGGAAGTTGGAGGACTGAGGATAAGTCTCTATCAGGTTTGAAGTTAAATAGCACAGTCATAAATAATCTAATTTATCAAGCAGTACTCTGCCTGAGAACACATGTTGTATATGTGGGGTCTGATGGTATATTTGCCTGGGCACCTCTGCATCTGTTCCATGTTGTTGAATCAATTTTAAGATTTCCTGATTTCATCTGAAAGTTAAAGCAGGTGTACTGTATGGAAAACATCTAAATACAAATTCTTTCTTAACTCCCTTCCTTCCTTCCTCCCATTATTAAAATCTATTTAGGATCTTCTTCTAGGTAAATTTGGCTACTTGCAAGTGGCAAGAGCAGCTTGATCACTGTCATGTTTTTAATTTTAACAACTTTTCTAGGCTTACACTCAATAATCCTAGTAAAAGTCTGTTGCCTGTTCTTTCTAAATTTAGCATAAATCTTGGGTTATAACTTTGTTTTTAATAATTATCCAAATTAAATTGCAAAATGAATTCAGTTGTATTTACTGTCTTAGATCAGGAGAAGCTACCTAGGCTGTTTTGTTTTAGGCAATGAAAATAAAGATTTTATGTTTTATTTTCTTTCGTTGCCCTTTTGCCTCAAGGCAAGAAAGTGAATAACTGAAGGTATTTTTAGTTGATCCTTATTTAACGATTTCATAGGGCATAGCTTCTGAGTGGATGTTACTTAGGGAAGCAGCAGGACAAATATGTATTGCATTCTTTAGTCCAACCTTGGTCTTCCCCTCTAGCTAAATGTCAGCTCTAACCAAATTGGACTTGTAGCAAGGTCTTTTGTCTACACTCACTCCTTCAGAAGACTTCTGAGCTTCTATTTTTTTTTGTTTGTTTGTTTTTGTTTTTTGCCTTCAAAACAAGCACAGAAAAATACTTCCTTCTTTTGTTTCAAAGCAAATATATCTTCACTTCTAAATAATTTGGTCCTTGAAATGCCAAAGATGAGGTTGTTTAAAAAACTCTTCTAAATTATAGAAAATACTATACCATGGTGGAAAATATTAATGATAATGGTAGTAGTAATCATTGGAATAACAATTCATATTTATCTAGTGGTTACAATATGTCCCCTTCCTTCAAGGAGCTCAGTCTATTGAGTGTATAAAACCAAAATAATTCTAGGTCGACATGGTAAGCGTAGTGATAGAGATATGATTGGCATGTTAAGGAAACACAGAGGTAGTGGACCCAAATCCAGCCCACTGTACCATCAGAATATCACAGAAATAATGTTTATGTGATGATCAAAATTATGACAGGGAGGTCAAAGTACATGAAGAAATTACATGCATTATGAAACAATGCTATGGTTTTTGTTTTGGGACAGTTCAAATTGGCATAGCTCGTTTTCAAGACAGAACATAGGAACAAAGAAGGTCTGTAAGTTTCAAGTTAAAAACAAAGCTCAGGTTATCTTAAGCTTCCAACCAACTTTTTATTCAGTCTTTTCCCATACAATCCAGTATCTCCAAATGCATGTTTACTGTGCTTATTATAAGTTAAAGTAAGTTCGTATTTTTACTTTTAATAGATTTTTATTGAGTTGATGTTGATACATATGTCGTGATGCTTCTCTTCTCTTGCATATTAGAATAGGACTGATTGAATTCTCCATCTGCTAAGTGATGTATATACACATGTATTAGGAATCCTACATAATGGAGACAAATATTTCAGGCTGTTACACATGTAGGATTTTGGCTCATGGTTTTGAGAAATTCTTTGTTCTGAAGCAGGGGTCAGCAATATTTCCTGTAAAAAATTAGATAGTAAATATTTTAGGCTTTGGGTACCAAGAGGCAAAATCTAGGGTACTATGTAGGATCTTATAGAGTCAATTAAAATGTAACCACTTAAAATTAGAATAAATATGTTTAGCCTGCATATCCTTGGTCTAACCCCAAGTATTACCTCCATAGTTCATTATAATCAAAAGTGTAATGCACATTATTATATTATACTGACTCAATTCTTCTTATATGCATCTGTTTTAAATATCAACATCAATTTTATTAAATAATGCACTATATTTAATAACAATGTTTTTAAGAACAGAAGTTCTCCCCCTTAGTAAAAAATATGTTTTAAAATATCTTCCCCAAAACTTTAATCAATTTTTATAAAATATTTATAAGGTAGATGTAAACATGGGCAGTATATTTGCATTATTAAAATATATTTTAGTGTTACTTAAAACATTGCTTTGGCATTATGCACACAAAATATCTGAAACTTAGAAACTGTGAAGAAGGAGTTTTAATGTATTCAACAAAGTGGCAAAATCAGTTAACAGCTCTCAAATCTGTGGATTCTCTCTGTGACACCTCAGGAGCAAAGCCAGTCCCTTACCAGCTGAATCAGCTTGAAGCTTAAAAATTCTGCATCTCCAGACACAAGCATCTTTTAAAACTTTTCCTTCTACATGCCAGGATAAATATACCTTCTCTTCTTTGGATGGAAAAGTCTGTCTGAATTTTTTTCCTTTATTCACATATGTGCCTGTGGATATGTGCATGTGTGTGTGAATGTGTGTGTGAAATCATTCAAAAACATTGAGAGTAAACACCCCAAATTAAAGGAGAAGGAAGGTGATAGAATGTAAGTGATATGAAGCTCTGTTGTAATCAATTTTGAAATTCTTTGCTTTTCCTTTTATGCAAATAATTCCCATTGTTTCAGCTATTTTCACATTGGATGTTGTCATTGTTATGGAGATGATCCTTCACCCTACCTGTCTTTCTATCAAGGTAGTTGAAGTTAATTCAGTGCGCTGATGTAAGATTATCATTAGGTTGAGCACTTATCTGACAGAATTTATGGTGATAAGTCTAGTACACATTGGAAATGCCAGTGCTCTCTGATCATGAGTTCTTAAGACATTCCCATTAGCTGGTGACAGCTGTCAAAAATATGGTTATTATCATTTTATTTACTTCTGAAATTTGAAGGTCGCTTTACAGTTTTAATTAAATTTTTCCTTTGTCAACTCAGAAATACCACTCAATTTAGCTCTTTATTGCTCTTGAAGCTGAAATGGCATTCCAGAAGGCAGTTATTTCAAGATTGTATTGCTAAACTAGTTATTGCAATGATGATGATTACTGAATGCCACAAATGCATTGGAGACTATATGCAATAAAGAAACAATTAAAGGCTCACCAGGTAGACCTATAGTCTGAATGGATGTAAGAGACACTTTCATTCCATTCTGTGCTTTTAAGCCAAGGAGTTGGTAAACTCTGAACTCTTACTTGTGCTGGTAGAAGTACAAGACAAATATTCGTTCAGTTCATTAAATATGTCGTATTCTCTTGTGCTGCTAGGCTTTTGAGCATACTCTTCCAATTGAAGTGATGCTCTGTATTAGGAGGGTGCTTCTTCCCACTCCTGGTATCTTCTCCCTTACACATTGGTCAAGAACATTGAGAAATACAAGTTTTGGAAGCAAAATAAAACCTGGAGCTTAAGGCTTTGTTAGGGCCAGAGCATTTTGATCTTGTGTTTTGCAGCAACCTATATTGGATAGAGAAGCTGTTTCAGAGTAGTGGTGCTAAACCTTAGGGGCTGGTAGATAAGATTTTTCACCTTGGGCAATCATAATTTATGGCAACTTTGATCATGTATGTGTGATCACTGGTAACCTTAGGCCATAATGGGGGTGGGGGTGGTTAGTGTTGATTTCGGATTATGAAGGCTGACTTTTTCTTAAGCAGGGTAACTGAAGCAAAGATTTGCCCACATGGGAAAAATCTTTTCAAATACAGAACTTTTAGATATTAGGGTGGAAAAAATATTTGCAAGTTTTAATCTGCAAGGCAACTGCAATTACCAGGGGAGTCTCAGAATTAGTGGATTTTGTTTTAAATGGTTAAAGCCAGGTCTAGGGAGTCAGCACTAGATTGGCTGCCCCAAATTCTATTTTAAATTCAGAAATACAGAAGTAATTATGGAGGGTTTAGTGTTAGATTCATGGGCTTTGGCAATAGGCTCAAGAGTCACTCCTGACATATAGTCTCCAGTTGACTCTGGATTAGTACAGGGATGAGAAATCTCCGTAAGAAGCAGGTTTTCTAGACCTAAGGAATTGCATAGTAACAAGCAGTGGAAGCCCCAGTAGCAGAAACTGAAAATGCAAAACACCCTCAATGCAGATATGGATTTTCCCGCCAGATATATTTAACATAACACTACAATTAACCTCCCTTGTTAGGAACTTTCTTCTAACTTATTTTGAGATCAGAATTCATAGATTTCAGATTAACTGAGTCCCAGAGAATCTAAAACCAAAATGATTTTCTCTATTCACCTTCTTTGAGATTTCTCTTAAAGGTTAAGCAAAGTGAGTTAAGTGAGCAAACAAAGAAATGTAGGGGTGGGTGGGGGTTTGGGTGCTGCTGCTTCTCCATCTTTCCCTATAGTTCCTTCCACAGGGAGGAAAAATCCTTTAGTTTAACCCTTTAGCCTTTACTCCCTCACTCCCTTCTCCTTTCTAGGTGAAGAGTATCTAATCAGTGAGTGTGGAAGGTAAAACATGGTATACTCCAGTTCCTTTCTGTTTCTGTTTTCTTTGTTTTAGGAGAAAGAGCTGCCTCCAGGGAAATCCTTTCAGCTCTGCTCCTTGAGATGCTTAAAGCTTCCTTATCTCCCCATATAAGAGGCCTGCCCTGGTCTGGTATTCCCTGGCCCTGTTAGGATTAGTCTGTCTCTTCCAGAATTCAGTATTAAGAAGTACACTTGCCAGCTGAGGTGTATTTTCTGTATCAACTTTACCAGTATTAGACTCCCCTCTGCTGATTCCTTTAGTAGACATTTGGCTCCAAACGTGGGGGCTCCATTGAATCCTAACATTCTGCTAACTTCACCCATGATGGCATGGCCATGAGACAGGTTGGCATATTAAAAGACACTTTTGATTGAAATCAAGAAGACAAAATAATAAATATGGTATGGAAGATGTTTCTTGAACGAGGACCTTGGGCAAAGTCCAGAGGCATCAAGTCAAGTAGGATGAACCTCACAGAAGAAGGTCAATAGCAGAATGCACACAGTCCACCATTATTGCCATCCCCTGGAGAGGTATGAGGGAGGTGGGGACAGGCAGGGTGGGGTGGTGGGAGGGGAGACATATTAATGGTGACAGCCTTCTTGTAGCTGGATGGTAGAGGTTTGTACATCATTGTGCTAGCACCTGATCCCTTGTAGGAAATTGAGACCATGCTATTCACTCCTCTAGAGAACAAGGGGAGCCCAGGTCTCAGCTGACTTGATGCCAGGCAACATGATGAGCTACCAGCATGAT
Source organism: Choloepus didactylus (assembly GCF_015220235.1). Lineage (NCBI taxonomy): Eukaryota > Metazoa > Chordata > Mammalia > Pilosa > Megalonychidae > Choloepus > Choloepus didactylus. The sequence goes on from NC_051311.1 coordinate 23,041,497, forward strand.
CCTGTGCTCAATCGTCTTTCCTTCATGCTCAGTGATAAACCAGGAATACCTCCAGAAATCACGCATTCTGTTTTTAACAAGACTAGTGTATCAGTTATTAGTAATTGCTACTTAGAAAATTACTGCAAGACTTGGTTTTGAAAAACAACCATTTATTTTTGTTCATAAGTGTAGCCTATGAGTCAGTTGGGCTGTTTTGCCAATCTGAGTCAGGCTTTGCTGATCTCAGCTGGTCTCACGCATGCCTGTGGGAAAGGGTGTGCAATCTCTGCAGTTGCTCAGGGCCCAGTGCTCAGAAAGGCCCCAGGTTCAGTCTAATATGCTACTGTCACTGACTTGAAATTCTTAATTTTTGAACCAGTGACCTCACATATTCATGTTGCACTGGGCCCCACAAATTCAGTAGCCAGTCCTGCTGATGTACCTGCAGTCAACTGTTGGGTCAACAGTAGCATGGCCTCCCTCTTAGGACTGGGGTTGGCCCTCTTTTGACTGGAGTAACAGGTGAATGGACAGCTTACTGTCATCATCTACGAGACCAGCTCAGTTTTGTTCATATGGTGAATATGGAGTTCAAAGAGTGAAAAAGAGAGAGAACTGCAAATCCGCTTGGAGCCTAGGCTTCTAACTGGCATACTGTCATTTCTGTGGCATTGCATTTACCAAAAGAAGTCACAGGAACAGCTCAGATTCCGGGAAGGGGAGGAGAAATGACTCTACCTCTACATGGGAGGAGCTGCAAAGTCACAATTCAATGAGTATGAACTCTTGGAGGAGTAAATCATTGTGGCTTTTTTTACACAGTTCTCTCCAGGTATCTTTCTACTTTTCTCTTTTGAAGATATGAAAGCAATTATAAATAAGCCCTAAATGTTAGAGAGATATGTTCTTTATGGAATTATCCATTGTCCTGCTCTTTCTGCTGAAGCCAAGTAGGACAAGAATCTTTCTTCTCTTTCTATCTCTTGTTTCTTTGGATTATTTGAATATTGCCATCAATCTCCTGGCATTTCTACTAAATTAAAATGAAGAATGTGCTTGGATTTGGTATCTGGCAGATGCATGGCTGAATCTTCTCTCTGGGTCTTACTAGTTATTTGATACCATGCAAATGATTCATCCCCAGTTTATTCATTTGTAAAAGGGAATATGAATAACTTCTTTATAGGATGATGCATAATAATAAGTCAGACACATAGTAGATGCTCGATAAATTTCTATTCTCTTCATCTTTCTTAGGTTCATATTGTCATTGCAGTTACCTAAAACACTAAAATCTATTTTAAATAAAACATGATTCAAGCAACTCTCCCTTAGGCCATATATGAAATTGATTTTCTGAATCGAAGCACAATTTTTTTCTTCATTTATCTATCTGAAGTTTAATGTTGTTAGTTTTAGTAGAAAACTTAAAATGTGATCCTGTCATTCTATTTATTAACTTCCCATATTGTCTTTGTGCCATTGAGTCTGAAAAGGAAAAAGGAATAATTTGGAGTTAGTAAGGTGGATTAAGTGTAGTCTAACAACATCTACTTTAAATAGAAAGTGAAAACACATTACCAAGAGAAGAAGGAAGAAAATTCTCACCTGAGTGCCAATGGGATGGTCTTGCACGGGGGAAGAACATTTTGACTTTTAGCATCAGATTCTGAACTGTGGTGCGCATTGTATTGGTGAACACCTTCTCTAGATTATTTTTCAAGTGAATTCTGCAAGTAAACGAGCCAGTCTACAAAAGCCTCAGGGATATGTGTGCTTCATGCCTCCCAATAAGCCTCCTGCCTCGGTAATCTGCAGTCAGTTACACTAACTCTGGCCCAATTGTTTTTCCTTCTAAATGCTATGCTATGCTTCAGTGCTTAAGGCAATCTTTCCAATATTGCTTACATTTAAATATTTGTTTATCTGACAGAGATTCAAACAGATGCAGTCTTCTTCTTTGAGTATGCAAGACCCTTGAGAACTCAGATTTGAAAGAAAGCAACCAAAATCTTTAATATGTGGTGTATGCATCAAACACATATACAGACACACACATGTGCACATATGCACACACATATTTGAAAATGAAGTGCACAGGCAAAATAGCAACTTTCCTTTCTGTAACACACTATAGGTCTGTTCTGGTAATTTCTCTAGCTGTTAATTATCATAATAATTACTCACCTGCAGAAGTCAGGAGGTGATAGACAACCCATAGTTATATTGTACTGTGTAGACAGGGAAAGTGTGAAGGGATTAATTACACAATATTAGGTATGCAGTGACATCTTTGTCTGGTTGAAACTCTGAGTGTTTAGAACTGGTGCTTGGCATTTTACTTGTAATTTTAAGACTTCCTAAAAGTGGGTTATAAAGAGAGCAGAGATTCCTTCCCCCACTTATCAGGAACAGACAAATCGTGAATGGATCCAAAGCAGTTAATTTGACAGTTAAAATGCTAAATTTTGAGCGTGTGTTGGTGCAGATTGTACCCCTATTTAGTTAATCTTTTTCTTAATATTTGCAGGCAGCTTTTATGGCTTATGACTTTTTCTTTGGCTGAGTTATTCCTTGTGCTAACACCTTTTTGCATTTTTGAACAAAAATTCCACTTTTCAGTAGACAAGAATGTACTTTCTAATTAGGGAGACTTAAGAGAGTCTTAACTACCCTGTAAACATACTGAACAGTTCTTTAAAGCAATTTTTTCTTTAAGCAAATAGAATCAATCATGCTTTTAAATTGTCTAAAAACATTAAGTGTAGCCCATGCTGGATAAAGTAATTTGGAGGAGAAAGATCATAGGTTTGCAAATGAAAAGGTGAAAGAGAGATAAGAATGGAACAAAAATACACACAAAAACATATGGTGCCTATTGGCTATTTTATTTAAAGATAAAATTCAGATTCACTAATGATGAAAATTAAAATTTTGAGTGTTCTATTGATTTAAAAATACTGAAATTGACCCTATCCTCTATAAGTACCAGAAATTGAGTGTTTTCTCTATAAAGCTTTTGTTTTTCTTTTTCCAATTAAAAACAGGGTAGTACCAAGTTCCCTTATAGAGTCAGCTTTATAAAAAAAAATTATGAAGCTGGTCTCATGCCTTTAATCTTTACTCCCAAAATATTTTAATTTTTTTCCTCTTTGGACATCCAATCAGGTTCCCAGATTACTCATGGTCTCTTGTCCCTCTCACCATTTTAAAAAGCCTGCTGTCAGAAAATAATGATACATTCATTTAGAGTAACAAATACATTCTTAAAGTATTATTCCTGTTAGTACAGAAAGCAAGAGATTGCAAACGATGGAATTTCAAATATTTGCAAACTAGGAAAAGATGGGGACAGAAACCCCGAAATCTAAAAAAGCAACTCTTCTTTCAGTTGTAAGACTTTTCTTCCTCCCCTGAGGGTCAACAAGCTCATCTTCTGGAATAATCAAACATTTACCAGGATTAGTCTTTCGAGCAAGCTTATTCTAAAACCATAAATGGCAATTTCCATTTTAGTGAAAACATGAGATTGAATTGAGGTCTTGGAGAAGATGGGGTAAAACTGAGGTCTACCTCTTTAAACACTGGCTTATTTCCTGCTTGAATGCTTATTTATCAGATCTTACAAGGAAGGACAGAGGAAAGGACTGGGATGAACTGGAAAACCTGTTCATGGGTCAGAGTAAACAGCCACATCTTCCCCAGACATCTGCCTCCAGAGTCATTCTCTACTTGACTCCTGAATATTTGCTAATATTGTGAATGTCAGCTAGGAATTCTACCACTTGGCTCATCATTATAGAAATGTTAAGTCCCAAAGACCTAGTCGGAGCACACAGGAGTAATGTTCTTATTCAGAGCTATGTTGGATAGTGAGCTGTTCAGCTGTGAACTGTAGTGCGGTGTGTGACCATTATTTGAGAACTATCCTCTGCTTTGGTGCCTCTTGGCATCAAGGGTAATTTAGTAGATAAATCACCTATCCTTCTCTATGAATAGTTACTGCATCTTTTATCTTTTCATGGAAATTGTTGAAAAAAATCTGAAAAATGTGTATTCTCCTTGCCTACCGTTCACAGAAGTTTTGTCTCCAATTTTTATTTATTTTATTTTATTTTATTTTACTTTTTATTTTGAAATAAATTCAAACTTACAGGACAGTTGCAAAAATAATACAAACCCCATACACAGAACTCCAGCCTACCCCAACCCCCCTCCACCGATATTCAGATCTACCAACTTTAATATTTTGTCACTTTACCACTTCTTTCTTTCCCTCCCTCCCTCCCTCCTTCCCTATCATCCATCATCTATTGCTCTGTCTTCTGAACATATGAGAGCAAGTTGCACACATCCTTGAACAAATAATATAATTCACATATACATTACCTTATGAATAAGAATATTCATTTATGTAATCACATTAAGTGTAGTTAAGAAATTCAAGAAATTTAACATTGATATAAAGCTTACATTCTATATTTCATTTTCTTCTTATGTCCCCATTGTGTCCTTTTGAGCCTTTTCTCCTCTATTCTTAGATCTCATCCAGGATCATCTATGGCATTTAATTCTCATTATCTATTTAGACTTTTTTTCAATTGTGGAAACATATATACAGCATAAATCTTTCCATTCCAACCTCTCCCAAGCATTCCATTTAGTGGGATTAATCACATTCACAATGTTGCAATACCATCAACTTCCCACCATCCATTATTAGAAATTTCCCTTCACCCCAAACAGAAACCCTACACTTATTTCTTATTAACTCCCCATTGCCCCTTCCCCCATTTCTTGTAAACCATACTCTACTTTTCATCTCTATGATCATATTCTCTGATACTTTCTTTGTGTTTACCATGAGGCTTAAATTTAACATCCTAAATCTACAACAATCTTGTTTTCTTTGATACCAGCTTAACTTCAATAGGACACATAAACTATGTTCCTATACTCCTCCATTCCCCCACCTTTATGTAGCTCTTGTCAAAAATTGCATATTTTACACTCAGTCCAAAACCACTGATTTATCATTACACTTTATGTATTTTAGATCCTGCAGGAAGTTAATAGTGGAGTTACAAACAAAAAATACATTAGTATTGGTATTTATATTTACCAGGTGATCTTTACCGGAAATCTTTATTTCTTCACGTGGTTTCAGTCAATTTTTAGTGTCCCTTCCTTTCAGCCTGTTCAATTCCCTTTAGCATTTCTTATAGGACTGATCTACTGGTGATGAAGTCCCTCAGCTTTTGATTATCTGGGAATGTTTTCATCTCCCCTCATTTTTAACCTCCATGAGTTTGTGAAGTTTCTAAGTCTCTGATGGTTACTGACTTCTAATTGTATTCCATTGTGGTCAGAGAATGTGCTTTGAATAATTTCAATTTAAAAAAATTAAAAAAAAATTTATTGAGGCTTGTTTTATGTCCCAGCATATGGTCTATTCTGGAGAAAGTTCCGTGATCACTAGAGAAGAATGTGTATCCTGGTGATTTGGGATGTAATGTTCTGTATATGTCTGTTAAATCCAGTTCATTTACCAGATTGTTTAGGTTATCAATTTCCTTATTGGTCTTCTGTCTGGTTGATCTCTCTATAGGAGAGAGTAATGTGTTCAAGTCTCCCACAATTATTGTGGACCCATTTATTGCTTCCTTTAGTTTTGCCAGTGTTTATCTCCTGTATTTTGTGGCACCATGATTGGATGCATAAATGTTTATGCTTTTTATTTCTCCTTGTTGAATTGCCCTTTTTATTAGTATGTAGTGGCCTTCTTTGACTCTCATAACATCCTTGAATTTAAAGTCTATTTTATCTGAGATTAATATTGCTACTCCTGCTTTCTTTTAGCTGTAGCTTTCATGAAATATTTTTTCCATCCTTTCACTTTCAATTTCTTTGTGTCCCTGTGTCTATGATGAGTCTCTTGCATGCAACATATTGATGGTTCGTATTTTTTGATCCATTCTGCCAATCTATATCTTTTAATTGGGGAGTTTAATCCATTTACATTCAACATTATTACTGTAAAGGCATTTGTTGAATCAGCCATCCTATCCTTTGGTTTCTGTTTGTCAGATATATTTTTTTCCTCTTTCTATTATTGTCCTTTAATGAACCAATATTGAATCTCTTTAGTACTGAACCTTTCTCTCTCTCTCTCTCTCCTTTCTTTGTTTCTGTTGGTAGGGTTCCCTTTAGTATCTGAAGTAGGGCACTTTTTTTAGCAAAATCTCTCAGGATTTGTTTGTGAAAAATTTAAGCTTTTCCTCAAATTTGAAGGAGAGCTTTGCTGGATAAAGTATTCTTGGTTGGAAATTTTTCTCTCTCAGCATTTTAAATATGTCATGCCACTGCCTTCTCGCCTCCATGGTGGCCGCTGAGTAGTCACTACTTAATCTTACGTTGTTTCCTTTGTATGCGGTGAATTGCTTTTCTCTTGCTGCTTTCAGAACTTGCTCCTTCTTTTCAGTATTTGACAGTCTGAATATGTCTTAGAGTGGGTTTTCTTGGATTTATTCTATTTGGAGTTCACTGGACATTTATGCATTGTGTATTTATATTGTGTAGAGGGTTTGGGAAGTTTTCTCCAACAATTTCTTTGAATAGTCTTTCTAGACCTCTACCCTTCTCTTCCCCTTCTGGAACACCAATGAGTCTTATAGTTGATGTTTTATTTTATCAATCATATCCCTGAGGTCCATTTTGATTTTTTCAATTTTTTTCCCCATTCTTTCTTTCATTCTTTCATTTTACATTCTGTGGTACTTGAGTTCGCTGATTTGTTGTTCAGCTTCCTCTGGTCTTGTACTATGAGTATCCAGAATGTGTTTAATTTGGTCGACAGTTTCTTTTATTTCCATAAGATCATCTATTTTTTAATTTACTCTTGCAATTTCTTCTTTATGTTCTTCTAGGGTCTTCTTCATGTTTTATATCCTGTGCCATGCTCTTCTTCATGTCCTTTGTATCCTATGCCATGCACTTGTTGTTCATTTTTAGTTCTTTGATTAATTGCTCCAAGTACTGTGTCTCCTCTGGTCTTTTGATTTGGGTGTTTGGGTTCAGGTTATCCATATCATCTGGTTTTTTCATATGCTTTAAAATTTTCTGTTGTTTTTGGCTTCTTGGCATTTGCTTTACTTGATAGGGTTCTTTTTGGATATGTAGAATTATTCAAAGGCTAATCTCTAATTTGTCAGATCTACAGGTTGGTGGCATACACTTTCTCTAACTAACCAGCAGATGGCATCTGCGAGTCTCCTATTCCCCTCAAGTCGGTTCTCCCCAACTTTGTCTTTGTGGTGTGTGGGGGTCTGATTCTTGTGGGGTCCAATTGGTGCACCAAGTTTGGGTGTGTTGTTGTTGCTGTTCGCCCTGAATGTGGGGCATGTGTCTGAGCGGTTAGGGAGGGAAGGTAGCTTTAAAAATCAAACCTCTCAGATGTTCCTGGAGATTTAAGGCTATTGCAAGAATCTAAACCTTCATTTCAGTCTCGCCACAGATTGTCTCTGCTGCCAACCCACAAGTCCCTGGTATTAGCGTATGGACCCTGGGATTTCCAAGTGGGTTCCTCTTCCAAGCCATGCCCTTCTCTGCTGAGAGAAGATTGTGTTTCATCGCAAGGGAGCACCATCCCTCAAGGGAAGTTCTGGGCTGCTGGGCTGTTGGGGCATTCCCAGCCTGCAGTAAGGATGGCTGAATGGGGCTTGTTAGTTTCCCCCTTTTTGCACAGCTCCGCCTTCCCAGCTCTGGGATAATTAACTGTGGGTGTGCGAAAGGCTATTGTCCATGCCTGATATTGTGGTGTATGCATGTATTGCTGGAAACACTTTCTGTCACCCTGGGTTTTTTGATGTGGCTCTGGGCTGTGGTGCCTGCACCGGGCAAGAGCATTTCAAGCCTGCCAGGAAGAAGGCTGCAAGGGGCATGGTTTTTTCCTCCTTTTGGCTCCCCTCTGCCTTCCTTGACCCAAGACAATTAGCAGTGGGTGTGCAAAAGGCTTACTTCCATGCCAGATATTGAGGCATTCGCACAGCCTGTTACTGCTATGCTTCACTAAGTGGTTCTCGCCGCCATATCTGCAGCCATTTTTGGGTTTTTTAAAAAAGAATTATTCTGCTTCCAAATGCCAACCCATGGTTTCCCCACACCACAGTGTGGCTGCTGGATATTCAGCAAGCTTACTCACTTGTTTCAGAATGCAGAGTCCCGGCTTCATCAAGTTCATGGTCCCTGTGGATTTAGCAGACCTTGTCCAGCTGGTGCATCACTGGAATTGGTGTTCTGGGTCACTTTCTGGCTTTTATCTAGTATTTTTCATGGAGGTGTTTTTTTTGCCATGTCTCTCCTAGCCACTGTCTTAGGTTCTCATCCAATTCTTCTTTCGACAATGTAGAGAGATTTTTTTTTCAACTCATGCTGATATAAAGAGAATTTGAGAATGTGTTTCTTTTTTCTTTTATCTTCAGTTTAATTCATAATCATCTTTCCCTCCACCCTGAAAGATGACTAGAAATTGATCTTCTGAACAGTGAAGTTTGCTGACATTTTAAAAAGAAAAGCTGTCAAGAAAGCCACGTTTTTTCATATTTAAAATATTCCCTAGATTATTCTGAACTTGACTTTCATGTTTGATTTTTTTGTTTCATCTTGTTTTTTTTTTTTTTTTTTTAAGCTACTGTAGTATTTGAGGCCAAGTGAAGATCTTCTTTTAAAAATGATAGGGTGGTCTCTAAATTAAGAGCTCTTAACACAAAGTTTTCACTTGCCCTTTTTATCTTGACAGCCATTACTACTAATTAACAGTAATTAATTAGTTATGGGCCATAATTTCCTTTGCACCTACTTGGAGATTTTGCAGATAGAGTTGCTTTAAAAATAAGCAAGTTTTGATTCATTCTGCTCTTTAGCTGTTCATATTTAATGCACCTAATATGCATATACATTATTCATGATGTGTGAATTTGTACAACTTTGTGAAAAAGGGTGGATGGGAATCCCCATACAAAGCAATAATGAGTCATAAACTGGGATATGCTGAGGTTCAATTTTAGAGAAACACCAGGCAAATATACAGAAACAAAGCTCAGGATGTTCTCCATCAGCTGTGATAAGCGATTCACCCCCAGGGCCCTCGCTGTGAGCTGAGAAGTGCTGCAGAACCAATAGTGGTGGATGGCATGGGGATCTGGCCTACTTCCATGTGCATCCAGCTTGTGACCCTGATCATTCTTGAGCTCAGATCTGCCACTTCTTTCTTCTAGGGGCTCATTGCTGGGCATTGCCCAACTTTATGACTTGGTGGGTCAGACCCAACCCAGCCCATGATGGGCAATTGCAGCTCATGGTCTTGTGGAGCCTGTGGTTATACGCTTCATCTCTACCAGGATCTAGTAGCATCCCATGAGTTTCTCTGGTTGGTTGGTTGGTTTGTGTGTTGTATGTCTGTGTACTTATCTCCCCAAAAATCTTTACTTATGGGCTCTGAAAATTTGACTTTCATATCATTTTCACATATCACAATATATTCTTTTTTTTTAACAATCCAGTTTATTTTTAGAGCAGCTTGAGGTTTACAGAAAAATTACACAGAAAACACAGAATTCCTATATATCCCTCCTACACACATAACTTCCCCTGTTATTAACATCTTACAGTAGTGTGATACATTTGTTAGAATTGATGAGCCAATATTGATGCATTATTAGTAACTGAAGTCTATAGTTAACATTAGGGTTTGCTGCGTTGTACAGTTCTATGGGTTTTGACTCATGCATAATGCCATGTATCAATCACTGCAGTATCACACAGAACAGTTTCACTGTTTATCCCTTTCCCCAATACTCCCCACCCCCAAACTTGACCTTTTTACTGCCTCTATAGTTTTGCCTTTTTCAGAATGTCATATAATTGGAATCATACAGTGTGTAGCCTTTTCAGACTGGCTTCTTTCACATAACAATATGAATTTAAGGTTCCTCTATGTCTATTCATGGATTATAGCCCATTTCTTCTTATTGCTGAATAATATTCCACTGTTTCTTTATCCAGTCACCTATTGAAGAGCCCATGAGTTGTTTTTAAAAGGTGTATAATCCTTTGCCCTTGATGGCATGGCTTTGCTCTAGACCTCCAAGGATTTGCTTTGTGATCCTGCCGTTCAGGTTTCCCATAGACTCCACAGAGCATCTTTCATCATCATTCTAATATCATAAGGTCTCCTAAGTCATATGGATCAAGGTACAGAGCTGTTTTCTCCACAGTCTGGAACTGCTGCATGCCGTTTCCTGCTCTGAACCCCACTCAGAGTTTATAGCCTTCTGTTTCACCCAGTGTTTGGGTCTGAACAATGGACCCAGGTATGGAATCTGCTGCTTCCAGAACCCAAAGATACCTACCAGGTTCTGTGCTTCCTTCTTTGTGATGTGAGATGCCGAATGCAATAAGTTATCATTTACTTAAGATAGGATGTTCCTGTATACTTCTGACTACCAGACATCTAAATATTTTACTGACGTGGCAATTCCACGAGTCTTCATAGGGTTTAATTACCACTTTCTGAAGCACATGTATCTTACCAAGGCCTCTAAAGTGTTAACCATTTCTCAGTCATCCACTCCAATTTGCACGTCATCGATAGAGTGGATGGATGTGATGGGTTAAGGGAGGGTCAGATGGTCTAGATCTCTTTGGACTGTATTATGATAGAGTGCAAGAATGATACAACCATGAAACAAAATGGTATATGCTATTTTCCATTCCATGTAACTAAGCTATGTTTATTGTTTCTGATCCTTCTAATGGACAGCTATGGGAAAATATATTCACCAAATCAGTGGCCACATATCATGTACCTTAAGCCATGATAATCAGCTTTAGCAAAAATTTCACATCTAGCACAGGGGCAACAACTGAGATTACTAATTGTTTGAGTTTGCAGTAGTCTACAGTCACTCTACATGATGCATCTGATCTCTGCAGGGGCCAGAATCTTCTTGTCAGTAGGTTCCAGATCTTAAAACTGGCTGCCCATCTGTTTTGCCCTAAGGAATACCATATTCAATTAACCAAGCCCGTACTTTTCTGAGGATCAGACTGTCCTTCTGACCTTGCCCTTTGCTATGATAATTACATCCACCTGACTTCTACTAAGTGTCCCCACCTGGCTATTTAATATTTTAATCAGCAGTATTTTTTTCTGACAATAATTGTGCATCTTAGTTTCATTAAAGCAACATATACAAAGTATACGATCCTTTCTTTTTCAGATTCTCCCAGGAAACAAATTTCAATTTCGTCATTGAATTACATACCCTAGTAAAATCATGTTTTTTATCTGCCTTACTGTGGCTGTGAACCCACTGTAAACAATACCTTGAAGATCTTTTTAGTTGAGGTGTGGATTCACCCAACTGAATGAGGGTGGGTCTTAATCCATATTTCTAAAGGCCTTATAAAATTAAGAAACCAGAAGGAGAAGTTAGAGAGGACACAGGGAAAAGTCAGAAGTCAGGGGAAACCAGAAGAGCAGACAAAACGAGAGGACATCACCATGAGACAGGAAGCAGAGACACAAGCCAAGGGACCCAAAGGGATACCGGCAGCCAGCACTGAACACTAGACTCTGGGAGAAGGCAAGCCTTGCCAATATCTTAATTTTTGACTTCTTGCCTCAAAACCATGAGCCAATAAATTCCTGTTGCCAACCCAAACCAGCTTGTGGCATTTGTCATAGCACCTCTGGCAAACTGAGACAATCATCGTACCACAAGGCGATATCACTCCCTACCTCTTAACTCCCTATTTCATTTTCAGGATTGTCTTTAAGAAGAGGCATTTCCTTTGAGATTTGTAGTTGGAAATCTCCAAATAATACCTTTTGCATATGACTTTATATAAAATACCTTTTGATAGGTATTTTAAATATATAGTAGGTAACATTACAATGTATTTGTCCCTGGTTTATTTAATATATTGAAAAATATTGATAAATTTTTCCTGATATCCAATGCAGAAACAATAATGTTAATACCATCATTAATAATAATAGCTAACATTTACTGAGAACTAACTATGTGCCAGGCACTCTACTAAGTACTGTAAATGTATTAACCCATTTAGTGTTCATAAGAACCCTGATACATAGAATTATCTATCTCTCACCATTTTATAGATGAAACAAATGAGATACAGAGCAACTATAACTTGTCTAAAGACTCTACAGAGTACATGTGTAATCTGGCTTGAAAATCATTATCCTGTATCCTCATATATGCTTTATATATTTTAGACAAATTTTCTTCTGTTGAAGTTATTATGAAATGTAAGAGCCCAATGCCAGTCAAATAATTGGCCCTATATTAAGTGTCTTTCAGTGTTATTCTTTCCAGATGCAGTCTTTTCACAGCTCATTACATCCTATCCTTTTTTTTTCCTTTTTAAATTAATATCTTTCTGAAGCCCAGTGCTGAATTCATTCAACTCAGAAGTTATGAAAAAGCGTAATGGAGTTTTCATAAGAAGACATGTTTTCAGTAAGTCATTTAAAGGAAGGAACTGATCATATAAAACATAGAAAAGAGTAGATCATTTTGAATAAAAAAAGAGTAAGTTGAATTCAAATGTTTTACTTGATCTTAATAGTCCTTCAAACTTAGGCAAAAAGGTGATTGACAGACAGCTTAAAATCCAGAGCTTTTGCACTAGGAATGAACTTCTGAACCCAATCTGCTGTTGAGTGTGTGCCAAAGAGCCACATAACTGTAGAGTTGTTTGATGCTGACTTCCATTAACAATTCTACTTACTTTATTTTGCAAGACAAAATTTCTTTCTTTCTCTCTCTCTGTATATAATTCATATTGACTGAGAAATATTTGAGAACACAAAGGAAATTAAAATGACTCTTAATTCTATTACCATGAAGTAAGCATTTACTTTGAAGTGTTTGGTTTTGTTTTTCCTGTCTTCTCAATCTCTCTCCACCAGTCATGATGAATTGACAGCCTTGACATGGTCAGTAGAGAAGCAAACACAGAGAGATACAAACCAGTATTCCTAGTACAGTGAAGGTGTTTCATATCTTTACAACACAGTTAGATTCTCTTGTCACAGACAGCATGCCTTTCTGTGATTCCCTCCCTGTGTGGTGGATTGAAACTGTATGTGCTCCAGTAAAACATGTTTTTAAATTTAACCCATTTCTGTTGGTGTAAACCCATTGTAAGTAGGACATTTTGATGAGGTTACTTCAGTTGAGGCATGACTCACCTCAATTAGGATGGGTTGTAATCCTATTACTGAATTCTTTTATAATAGAATGAAATTCAGACACACAGAGAGAAAGCCAAGGAAGCAAGAAGCTGAAATCAATGAAACCCAGAGGAGTGAGTCCAGCAGATGCCACCATGTGCCTTGCCATGTGGCAGAGGAGCCAAGATTGCCAGCAGCTGGGCTTCTGGAAGAAAGCATCACCTTGATGGTGCCTGATTTGGACACTTTCTCTGCCTCAAAACTGTAAGTGAATAAATTCCCATTGTTTAACATGACTTATTTAATTGTATTTACTTTGAGCAGCCTAGGTAACTAAAACACTCGCCATATAATTTTTTCATTTAATCTTTACCATACCTTTATTCATATGAGAAAACATGCTAGTATTTAATTTTCATTTTGTAAATTACTTGTGAATTTTAATTTTTTTCTGTGTTATTTGTATTTTCTCTTTAATTAATTATCTCTTCTTGTACTTTGCTGATTTTTGTTGTGTTGCTAAGGTCTTATTCTTTTTATTTTTCACCTGCAAGAGTTATTTATGTACTTACTAACGTATTGTTTCTTGAATATGTTACAAATGTTTCTCCTAATTTTTATTATTTTTTGTTCAGGTATTTGATGGAAATTTTAAATTTTTATGAAATCTACCAATTATACGATACCAAGTATGCCAGTCTGAATGTATTGTGCCTCCCAAAACTCCATTATCATTGATGCAATCTTGTGTGGGTGGATGTATTAGTGTTGATTAGATTGTAATTCTTTGATTGGGTGTTTCCATGGAGATGGGACCCACCCAACTGTAGGTGATAACTCTGATTGGATGATTTCCATGGAAATGTGGCCCCACCCATTCAGCATGGGCCTTGATTAGTTTACTAGAGCACTATATAAACTCAGGCAGAAGGACACTTTGAAGAAAGCCAAGAGGGACACTTTGAAGAAAGCACAGGAGCTGCAGATGAGAGACAGTTTGAAGATGGCCATTGAAAGCAGACTCTTGCTCTGGAGAAGCTATGAGAGGACAGATGCCCCAAGAGCAACTGAGAGTGACATTTTGAAGAGGAGCTACAGCCTAGAGAGGAACGTCCTGGGAGAAAGCCATTGTGAAACCAGAACTTGGAGCAGACAACAACCACGTGCCTTCCTAGCTAACAGAGGTTTTCTGGATGCCATTGGCCATCCTCCAGTGAGGGTACCTGATTGTTGATGTGTTACGTTGGATACCTTATGGCCTTAAGACTGTAACTGTGTAACCAAATAAACCCCATTTATAAGAGACAATCCATTTCTGGTGTTGTGCATTCTGGCAGCATTAGCAAACTAGAACACCAAGTTTCTACAACTAGACAATTTTCTGAAGTATACATAACCTGCTTTGAGGTCATTCAAATGCAGGGTTCTTGATTTTTGTAGGTCAACATACCTATGGAAATTTTATGCAAGATATGACCCTCTTTCCATAAAAATATCCATGCACACATATATACAAAGTTTTGCATAAAATTTTCTGTATCTATGGGGACCAAATTAAGAACCAAAATCTAGTTCATTCCCTTTACCTCATTGATAAGAACTATTTTGACATACAGAGAGATTGACTGACTTTCCTAGTATTCTACAAATAAATTAGAGTTAAGACTAGAACTCAGGTCTTTTCCCTCCATAACAGGCTACCTTCCTAATTATTTAGACAGTCTGGAGGCACAGTAACTTCACTGAGAATAGTTTAGTAATGACCTACACTACTTTTCTTTAACCACAATTGACACTTCGCTTAAAACATCATCATAATCATCAAAGGAAACATAGTTGCATTCACTGAAGTCCACTAATAGGAAAGTTCAATGAAAAACATGAACACAAAAGTGAGTGAAAATCTAATACATGTAGTTTTATTTCTTCTCAGTGAAAGGCGACCCCTGATTTCTGCAGTTATCAATTTCTTCATTAGAATTGGCTCCTTAATGGTTTGATGGCTTTATTTATTTATTTATTTATTTACTTATGTATTAGTCTTACTTTGCTTTTAACAGGGCTAAGACTTAAAGTTGAAAGAATTAAACTCTAACAATAGAGTTATAAACAACAGCCAGCAGAGAAAGTACTTCCCTGTAAAAATCAGAGCATCCTAGCTAGGCTATTACCTACTCTGCCTGGTTTTAAGGTTGGTATTACTTGTAATCATCAACTATATTTGTTCTGAGACTTCAAACAGCATGCCTTACCTTAATTCTGAGTTCCATGTGGATTTTTCACATGCCCAATCAGATTATATATATGAAAGTCATCAGCAAATTGAATCTCAAAGAAAAACAGTGTGTTTGGGAATATTACTCTGTACTAATCAGTAATCAAACATGTATTGAGCACATATGATGTGAAAGACACTGTAATGAAGCCAGACAAAAATAAAAAGAAATATAAGACATGATACTTTCTGAGAAGTAGGTTAAGATTATTGTTGCAATAAATACCTCAAACATTAATTGATACTATATCAGCATATAATGTGACAAATACATGAAATGTAAAATACATGAGAAGAATGACAATATGGCAGAAAGTTGGCATGTGTATCCAGACATACTTTTAAGAAGTGCATGTATACTTGTGTGTGTGCATGTGCAGATATATGTCTAGTGGGATAATGGTATTTTCTTGAGAAATGATGGGAAAAGACATTGTAAAGTGTGAAGCACTAAAAATATAATAATACATATATTATTATTTATTTTGATTCAAAACACAAAGAGTCAAGATAATGCATTTAAGTCACTTCGTAACTTTCATGCTCAATTTTTTAAAAAACATCTCCCCTTAATAATCTGGAGTCTGTTCGATCACAGTGAACTTTGCATTATATTATTGGAAAGAGCTCTAAGGAATTGTGGATTTATTTTTTTCATTGATTAAAAAGTGTGCTTCAGTGACATATAACATACTATTCCATTATAAAATAATACACATAACTTGGAATAGATTTATAAGTGCATCATTCAGAAAGGTAAGAAACTTTATTTTTGGTGTTTAAAGTATTTAGATAATCTGATCTTCATTTTTCTTCTTTATTGTGTGAAATTATTTTAATTTGTGTTATCATCAGAATATTTAAAGCTTCTTAAAAGGAAATATTCCAGAGAAAATGTGCATTAAAGAGTAGGAGGCAAAATTAAAGACTAATGTAAATATTTTCTAATCATTTTATCTAAATTTAAATATACTCCCCATTAATTTCTATTCTAGATATTGGGTAAGATTATGCAAACCTTGTATCAATATGATACTCAGGACATTTATACTGTGATAGATATTAAATAATATACTTCAGTCTGAATTTACACAGGAATCAATCCCTTCAGCCTTGAAGCACAGGATCAGAAATGTCCCCACTCCCATCCTGGACCTGCATGCTGGTCTCACTCTTGCTCTGTTCTCCTCTCCTTATTATCATATTATATTTACGGTACTAAGTGCCTATACAGGTCTCAAACTATTTATTGAAATGCAACCATGCCACATTTTGAAACACAAATCAGTTATCAAGTGGTCTCAGGGGCAACCAGGAGTTGCATGTGAATTCTACCTGAAAAGTTGGAACTCCATCTAAAATTTTAGATTCTCCCAAAGTAGAGAACAAATATTTCCCATAATATCTGGTAAAGTGTTTTGTAGATAGCAGTCTCTATAGTTCACATAAAAATGTAATAAACTATGGTTTGATTAAATTCTTAAGCACATTTAGAGGATAAGATAAATATAAGTGACAAATGAATAACTGAATGATCAAGATTAACCAACATTTAAAAATTTAAATGCCAGCTCACCTTGTGTAGGGAAAAGTCACACATCAGAATAGTGAGTGAGAAAATAGAATGATTTTAGTGGAATTTTGAGTATATGGTAATTTAGTCAGTCTGTTAAAATACAATAATATTTGCACACCACATAGAGAAATACCTTACTTTATGGTCTGTTTACAAGCTATATGTTGATTTCTTCAATAAGATACATTGCCATACAGTCTTAATTGAGATAAATTAAAATGATTTTCATCTTTTTTGAAAAAATAAATCATCTTTATGTTCATATAATTTATTTTTGCTTGGAACAAGACATTTAAAACATTTTCAAGGACATTATGTCTTCAGGCTTTAAAATATCAAGTAATTATCAAATCAATGATCATTTGGGGGAAAGTAATGAAGTATGGAAAATAACCACTTCAAATTATATAAATCATTATCACAAAGTATTTAAAACTGATGTCATTAGAGAAACACTTTAACAGTGAGGGTATTAAATGTCTTAAAAGTTTGATAAAAATTGAAATTGTATTATAAATAACTTTCAAGAAAATAACATTTCTTTGAGCTTTTATACTTAATCTATTATTGATTTAATTTTGATTTCTATAGAAATAACTTTTTAACATAAATAATCTTTTATAAAACATCTAAACACAGTAGATTCTTTATCATTTTGTCACATAAATATACACTTCCATTATTATTGAGAAACTCTTTTAAGCATATGAATATTGAAGAAATTTAAAATTTATATATATATATATATATTTTTCTTTAGTGCTCCTAGAACTAGCTTAACAGGATTATTAACGTTACTTGATGGAGACAAACTTACCCTTTTGGAAGCTGTTCCAGTTTGCTAATGCTGCCTTTTTGCAAAATACCAGAAATTGATTGGCTTTTATAAGGGGGGTTAATTTGGTTACAAAGTTACAGTCTTAAGGCCTTAAAGTGTCCAAGGTAAGGCATCAACCATAGGGTACCTTCACTGGAGAAAGGCCACTGGCATCAGGAAAACCTCCAACTGGTAAGGCACATGGCTGGCGTCTGCTTGCTCCCAGATTGTGTTTCAAAACGGTGTTCTCCGAAATGTTGCTCTTGGGGGCTTTGTCCTCTCTTAGTCGCAGCTCCTCTTCAAGATGTCACTCTCAGTTGCTCTCTGCATCTGGGCCTGTGTGGCTGTTTTTAAAGTACTCCAGTGATCCAATAAAGACCCACCCATTCAACACCTCCATGGAAATAATCAAATGAGAGGTCTTGCCCCCAGGTGATTGAGTCATATCTCCATGGAAACAGCCAATCAGAAGTTTACAACCTAATCAACACTAATATGTTTCCTGCCCACACAAGATTGCTTTAAAGCTAATGGTATTTTCGGGGACATAATACATTCAAACCAGCACAGAAGCCTTTTCTACTAACCTGGCACCATTTTGTGTATTTTTACCTTGGTGTCCTTTTAGCACACATAATTCCAGGTTTGGTCTGTGAACAATTTCTTCTTTGCATTTTCTTTCTGTAATTTTCTCACTTTGTTTATAAGTTTATTTATGGCTGAAATTTTTCTCCCATCTAGTTTGTATCCCTTTCCACTCTCTGCAGTGAGTAAGTGTCCTGTACTTAGCACATGCCCAACATATGTGTCTGAGTTTCCAAGAGAGGGGGGGCCCCCTTTCCCTGCTGTAAGGGACTGACCAAGCCTGGGTCTCTGAACGGCCATCTACCAGCAGTCACCTTGCTTAAAATGCATTGATTTGTTCAGCATTTTGGGAGTACAGATGATAATCTCAAATTCATTTGGCATTTGAATCAAGTTAGAGTCCTAAATATACAGAACAGCCTCTCAAGAAGCATCTACCTTTATGCTTCCAACTCCACTGGAAAATCTGCAAGGAGAGTCTTTAAATCTTTTCTCTTAAATAAAGCACAGTAATTGGCAAACATAAAATGGAGTGTCCTATATTTCTCAATCACCACAGCACATTTCTGGTTTGGTTTATGTTTCAGGGAGCATCTTGATCTGTTTTATAGTTTTCCTATACTAGTATATATACCAGTTTTACTGATACTGATATCGAAGAAATCTGTTGATTTAAATGGTGGGACATTCTTTTTTTTTTTTTTTTGTAGTAGAAAAGGACAAGCTGAAATTGTAGTCATTTCATTCAAAATGGACCACATTATTTTCAGGTATAACAATTTCTACAAAAAACATATTTTGTAATTATCACTTTAAATGAAATTATCAAAATGCATCTCACATTTTCAGGAATAAAAGTCCATATCATTCTACATGGAATAGTCTAAAGTGAATTGGGAGGTAATTGTTTGGGGATTGGATTAAATGACCCTTATTGTGCTGGTTTGAAGTTGTTGTGTGCCTCAGAAAATGCCATGGTCTTTTAATCATTCCTGGGGTATAGACCTATTGTGGGTTGGACCTTTTGGTTAGGTTATTTCAATTGTGACCCACCCCAATTCAAGGTAGGTCTTAATCCTTTACTGGAATCCTTTATAAGGATAAAAGACAGAAAAAGCCCAGAGATCTCAGGGATAAACACCCACAGAAGTTTGGAGAAAGTTGAGGGAGAAAAAGCCCCAGGGAAGCAAGCAAGAACCCACAGAACCTCACAGAGGAAGCCACTGGAGCCAGAGAGCTGAAGGCAAAGAAACCTGGGAGAGAAGGACTGGCAGAAAGTACCATGTGCCTTCCCATGTGACAGAGGTGTCCCTGATCAAGCAGTCTTTCATCAGAGAAGATATTGTCCTGTTGATACCTTAACAGGGACATTTTCATGGCTTTAGAACTGTAAATTTGTGCACTAATGAACCCCCATTGTAAAAGTCAACCCATTTCTGTATATCGCATTCTGCCAGCTTTAGCAAACCAAAACACTTATGTTCTCTTCTGTGCTGATTTGAAACTGTTATGTACCCCAGGAAAGACTATGTTCTTAACATCCATCTTGTGAGGGCAGACTTATTATAGGTGGAACCTTTTGGTGGAGATGTGACTCACCCAACTGAGGGTTAAACCTTTGATTAAATTATTTCCATGGAGACGTGAGCCTGCCCAATCAGGGTGGGTTTTGATTAGTTTACTGGGGTCCTTTGAGAGAGCTCATGGTGAGAAGGAGCTCAGAGAAGCTGAGAGAGACATTTTGGAGAGGAGCTAAGATATGTAATCCAGAGTTTGCCCCTGGGAGAAGCTAAAAGCCATGTTCTGGTTTGCTAATGCTGCTGCTATGCAAAACACCAGAAATGGATTGGCTTTTATAAAGGGGATTTATTAAGTTATAAATTTACAGTTCTAAAGCCATAAAAATGTCCAAACTAAGGCATCAACAAGAAAATACCTTCACTGAAGTATGGCTGTTGGCATTTGGAACACCGCTGTCAGCTGGGAAGGCACATGGCTGGCATCTGCTTGCTCCTAGGTTGCATTTCAAAATGGCATTCTCCAAAAAGTCTCTGGGCTTGTCTCTCTTAGCTTCTCTAGAGCAAACTCGGGGCTAGCATCTCTTGGCTAAGCATGTCCAAATGTCCTTCTGTCTACATTTCCATGTACCTCTACGTGTCAGCGTAAGCAAGTATCTGGGCCTGTGTGACTCTTTTTAAAGGACTCCAGTAAACTAATCAACACCCATGTTGAATGGATGGGGCCACACCTCTATGGAAATGATGCAATCAGAGTTATCACCTACAGTTGGGTGAGTCACATCTCCATGGAAACAACCTAACCCATATATCCCACAAGATTGGATTAAAAGATCATGGCTCTTTTGGGGGGACATAATATATCCAAAACAACAAAAGTCAACAGACCCAGGTGCTTGGAGATGCAGACATAAAGACATTTGGAGATGCTAAGCTAAGAGACGAAGCCCAGAGTTTGCCCTGGAGAAGCTACGAGAGGACTCCCAGATGCTTAGAGAAAAATGCCCTGGGAGAACAAGCAAGGATGCACAGGAGCAGAGAGAGAAGCTAAGAGAGATAGAAACCCAGAGACATTTTGGAGAAAGCCATTTTGAAACCAGAACCCGGGAGCAAAGGACCAGCAGACGCCACCCATGTGCCTTCCCAGCTGCCACAGATGTTCCAGACACCACTAGCCATTCTTCAGTGAAGGTATCCTCTTGTTGATGCCTTAGTTTGGATACCTTTATAGCCCTAGAACTGTAAATTTGTAACTTAATAAATCCCCTTTATAAAAGCCAATCCATATTTGGAATTTTGCATTCTGTCAGCATCAGTGAACTGGAACAACTTCCAACTCTACCTCTAACTGATAAAGCATTGGACATTTTAAAGAGAGAACATGAAACAATCATTATTTAATACTTAATATTTGAGATCTAATATTATACAGTCAATTTTTAAACATTTAAAAAAAATTCAGATAAAACTGTCACTTCGCAAAATAAAAGTGAGGGTATAGAAATGTTCATTGTATATGAAGTTCTATCTTAGAAGCTGAAAAACTGAGAGAGGACGATGATAAGTGCCTTCATTTAGGGAGTTACTGTACTTGCTAGGTTGAGGACAGACCTTGCTTCTTGACGAGAAATGTGGTTGTTAAATTGACTGTGGAGCAGTCACCCCAAAACATTAATTCATTCAACATATGTTATTTGAATGTGCAGCTATTGGGTATTGCTTTTTCCTATATGTGAATCTTTCTGTTTTTAACATTGGAATATGAGTTAACATGACTTTTTTCCAGGAACAAGGTTATTTTAATAATTTCAATGGAAAGACGCATATTATGACCTATTTTTTTTAAAGTCTGTAATTGAACATCTGTGGAACTATGACTCTGATGAACATGTATTCCCAATGCATGTCTGTTGTTTTTTTATTTGACAAGGAGGATCACTGTCACACTTTGAGACACTTGTTCAGCGTCTTTCGATGTGGTTAGAGTAGACAGTCAGTATGGCACCCTCAAGGTGTCCTGGGTGCCTGATCTGATGAAGGAGATGGGAGATAGGTGGGCCCCAGAGCCCATGCAATGTAGAGCCCCTGGGAAGACAACTGCACTAATTTATTTTTAAACAACTGCACTAACCTGACCATGACAACTTATGTTCCCTTAATTCCAAAGACAAATTGTAAGGAGCAAAAGGAAACTAACAGAAGTCTATCCACTTGTGTATTAGAAATGAGTGTCAGGACCTTGCACATAGGAGAAAGAAATGCGCTACCACTCCCTTAATCATAGAAACAGCCAGACTGAGCTGCCTGTGACTGACTTCACTCAGGGGGACTAATCATTGGTCCGACGTACAAGTAGAAGAAGAATGTAAGTAAAACACCCTGTGCAAGCTCCATTTGTTTCTAAGGTTTCTCTGGGTTTTTCAGGCACGTAGCAGCATGGCTTAAATGACCTCTGGCTCAGGACCAGCTTTATTTTCTGACTCACGAATGGCAGACAACCCTTTCTTCTTGCCTCCTGTTTTCACTCATTGACCATGGCCCTTTGGTAAATTCCAGTAAGTTCTCCATAGTTGCACTTTTCTAGGACTGTCCATTCCTTGGCATGAAGTTCAAGGGTACAGCCCGGAAGCCCTTGTTCAATGCCTTTGCCCATTTTCTCACTTGGTGATGCTTCTCTCTTCTACCACATTCTGCAACCAAAATGACTTATTGCACCCACCCATGAACATCCTCCTGGGGTGTAAGGGTGGAACCAACTTCAATGCCTAAAAGAAAGACCAAAAAAAAAAAAAAAATGCAATTTAACCCTTGCACAAAAGAATGAATAGATGACGGAATTAATAAGTTAATATTATATGCCAGCCACAATACTAAGAGTCTTTATATCCATATTATTTCTAATCCTTACAACTCCCTGAAAAGTTAGATGTTATCTTTTATATTTGTTTTTGTTTTGTTTTTATAGATAATGACATTGAAGTTCATCAAGTTTAAATGACTGGCCCAGAGCTCTGTATCTTGTTAGTAAGAGTCACCACTGAAATCCAGTTCTGGCTGAGTTCGATTCAACCTCCAACACACAACTCACATTTATTAACTCCTTTCCATTTGTCAGGGCTCTAATCCAAGACACCATCATGTCTTTCATAGATAACTATGCTAAATCTCCTCATGAGTCTCCCTGCTTCCCCTCATGTCCACAGTCTCCCACCCTGCAGTTAAAGCACTAGAGTTATTCTAAAACTATTTCAAGTTATGGCATGCCTTCGCCTAAAATACCTTCAGTCTTCTCACCATGCTTCAAAGAAGAGTCAAATTTCTTAACAAGATCTAAGTCAGATGACTGGATAATTAATCGTTCAAACTGGGACAATTTTGAAAGAGAATGTTATTAATAATTTTGCCAGGACAGTATGCACTCACTTGGATTTCCCAGCACAAACTGGAATGTATGTCACCAAGGTTTATGTTCATATTATCTATATAGCCCTTATGGGATGGCTCCAACATGGCCCTAAATCCCCAAGCTGCAATCCACTGGCCTTTCCTCTGCTCCATTAAACTTGCTGAAATGTTTTCTTCTTCTGCACATTCACACGTACTGCTACACTGTTCCCACCATACAGAATGCCTCACACCCCATCACAATACTTCCTTCCAAAAACTGCTCAATTACCACCTCCCTTCTCATCTCTCCTTCACTCTTCATGAAACTAGGCATGGTAGGTGCCCGATGACCTGGTCCTCACTTCCTTCCCTGGGCTCTTCTCCAGCCAACTTTTTCAACTCCCCACCAAGAGCTGTCAATGTTCCCTGTCTCTAATTCTCAGTGATCCAACCTTACCAAACGTTTACAGTTTCCTGAATGGATCTCAGAGCTTTGTATCTCAAAATTACATATACAATGCCCTTGACACCCACATATTTGCTCAGTAAACCTATATTCTTCCTTTAAGTTCTATCCCAACTCTGTGACCCCTTCCCTTATGCCAGGCAATGGTGACACCCTCCCACCCCAGCCTTCGCACCACCATGTTACCTAGGTACTGTAGCATAATAGTTATCATTTTACATTTCACTGTGGTTCCCACTGTGGCATTGGGTCCAGTAAAACTTAATCATAAATTCCTGTTCATCATAAAGGTGAATGGCTTTGGCTAGGGACACTCACATCCTTAGGCTCAAATTCTGGCTAAACCCTTCTTCCCATGTAAACTTAGTCCAGGTAATAAACTCTCAAAGCCTCAGTTTTCTCACCTGTAAAATAAGGATGATAAAGAAAATACTTACCTTACAGGCTTGTTGTAAGAATTAAATGAAATAATGTGCATGAATCATGTGACATAGTATCGGACACACTGCATAGCTGCTCAATAAACACCAGGTACTCTGTGTGCCACTAAAATTTGTTGAATGCATCAACAGTTGAGGTCAGTTACTTCTCTGATACAAATTTCAACTGGCAGTTTTCTGAGGTTATCAAGCAACTGAAAATTGACAGCCAATAACACAGTTGGGTATTCATGCTGTGAGTATTGGAGAAAGGAAGGAAATAGTGAGCATGAGATGCTCATTAACAGGGTAGTGGTGTAAAAGTATGCATTGGAGTAGAACCATTCATCAGACCCAGTAATGTGGAGAGCCGTCTCCCGGGACGGGCATAGCGCATGCGCTGTAAACCTGCTCCAAAGTCCCCCCGCCCATCGAGTGGTGCCAAGATGGCGCCCACATCCTGCTTCCGGCTTCTGATGTATGTAACCACCCGCTGTATTCACCAATCATGCTTGTGTGCGTGGCGTTAGCCCATTGGATACACGCAAGGTTTATAAGAAAGTTCCCGGGCAAAGCTCGGGGAGACAGCCCACAAGGAGCCGTACCTGACGGCCGCATCGAGGTTGTTCTCCCCCGAGGTGTCTCGCCCCGGGTGGAACCTGTAAAGATGATGATTGCCTAGTCTCATTAAAAGTTTATCTGCTTTACCACCGCGAGTCCTGAGTGATCACAAGTGCTCCGGGTAAGACGTTGTCCGCACCCTCTCTCCCCTTATTTCTCTGGTCCCCATCGCCGGCCGACCGGGGACTCGAGGCGGGGCGGAGAGAGCGCCGGACACAGTAAGTCATCTCCTCCACATTTTTCCCTACAGTGGTAACAATAATTATAACTTAAATTCATATGTCACTCTAAACTCCATTGCCCTCGATGCTCCCACAAAAAGATTTATTCTGTTGGTAGACAGGCATGATGATACATACGCATCCTTTGTATAGAGGTGACATTCTTCTGAATTTCCCCAGCCCATGCATAGGTTTGCTGTTTTTGTTAAACTGCTCTAAATTCGATTGAAATTGTAAGGAAAAAATATTTACATCACTGCATCTGTCAGTGAATCAGTGGCAAGAACTTTGCTGGGATGGAGGGATGGATGGGAGGTCAGAATTAGTGTCTAGTGATTCTTACTTTACCATTTAATATTTATGATTCTTGGTTTCCTCATGTTTTCCCTTATTTTTAGGAATCAACGCTATCTAAAACCTTGAGAAATAAATAAGTGAAGAAAATATGAAAGTGCTTTGAAAAATTAAAAGTCTTGTAAAAATGTAGCCAAATCTTTTATAGTTAAATTCAGGACCTTCAAAATGAGAGACTGACTGACTATACTTCCTGGTGTGCAGCACAGTTATTTTCCAGCTGGAAACTTCTTTAACTGTTGTGCAAACTACTCTTTCTGCAGTTGCAGAAACCGGTTTGGGGACTTTATCTATTTTTTCATACACTCCACTCTGGCAGGCAATTGTTAAGCTCGTAATGGAAAGGTAAGCAGTTTATTGCAGGTGGCAGTTAGCAAGCAGTCAGATAGCTTAAAGCTTATCCACGTGCTGGAACATGAGTGGTGACCCTGTGGAAGTCCTAAAGGATTTCAGAGGAGCTATTTCAGGGATCAATAGCAGTTCCATTACTATTTTCATGGTTAATCAATGGAGCACACACTGTGACATACCTTAGTTCCCAGACACATGGCTGCATTGCCACAACTGCAGAAGGGGAGTGTGCTCTAGAGGGGAAGACAGATCTGAAAACGTACAGTAAAAAGACGGTTATTGCTTGGTAAATTTTCTTCTGCCACAGCAAAGGATATCTACAGCTCAGCATGTTTTACTTCAGTACCCAGGGAAGATTAAAAACATAATTGATGATACAGTTGGCAACAAACTGTACTGTGCTTTAGTGTGGTTGAACAATGTACATGTCATATTTGAAAATAAAAAAGCCTTGTTTTCAAGAATAAAAATCAATGAAACCAAAAATGAGGTACATTTTACAGATTACTAAAAGTGTTTTTAAATATTCTTTCCTTTCTTATTGCCTTTGCATGTAAATTTACAGTGTATATTTCAACAAGGAAAAAAGACACTTCTGTAAAACTTGAAGTATCAGTATGCAGAATTTAGCTCATATTCTGACTTTTTTCCAGTTCAGTTACCACACCATTTGCTGTGGACATTAATATCTAACTGTTCATTAGATAGAGAATGCCATGTTACTATATAACGATGAGATTTTCTATAGAATTTGCTATTTTAAATTGTCAACCATGTCTTTTAGAATGTAGTGTAAAATAAAACTAGAAAGCAAGATTTTTGTCTGATCTTCTTTATATTTTTTCCTAGTAATTTGAGTGTATTTTCTAGAAAGCATTGGTGGAATATGTATAACTTTTACAATCACATGCCCTTCTTGTTTCTTCATTCCTCTCATCCTGAAATTTATCTGGCTCATGGACAATATTTTGACAGACACCTAAGCCAGGAGAGACCTATTCCTGAGACACTCACTCAAAAAGAATATAAAATTATTTTGTTAATATCATAGTCATATGTATCCGTGAAGTTATTTGCTTTCCATTTAAATCAGTGATGTGTTAAGAGTACGTATGTGAGTATGTGTGTGCGTGTAAGAAAGGGAAGCGTAATTTAACTATCAATTTTTAAACTCTTATGTTCTAAACACTGTGCTATATTATTTATATGCATTACCTTTAAATTTCTTAAAAGCATCCTGTGAGGTGTAAAATGCCCATGTTACTGGTTAAGGAATTGGGACATGGAGAGGTGAAATAATTTACTCACATAGCTAGGAATGTAGAACTGTATGTTGAAAACCTCCAGAGCTCAAGTTTTTCACAGCATGCTATTCTCTTTTGAGTAGCAATTAAATTCTAGACCTCAACTCTCAGAATGAGGTTTTTTGACTCTTAAGCAGTTAAATGAGTTAAACCCACAACCTTTTTTACAGGAAAAAAAAAATAAAACATAAATTTGGTTGCTTAAAATTAGGGTTAGCAAACTTTTTGTGTGTGTAAAGGACCAGACAATAAACATATTAGGCTTTGTGGCCATATTATCTCTGACACAGCCAATCAGTTCTTCCTTTGCAGTGTGAAAGGAGCCATAGCATGTACATAAATGAATGAGTGTGGCTATGTTCCAATAAAACTTTATCAAAACATGGCCCATGGATTTGGGCCTGGGGACATAGTTTGCAGTCCCTTGATTTAAAATCCTTTGGCAGTATCATAGATGGTGGTGATGTCACAGATTTTCACTATTATTCCTAAAGTAATCTGATATAGGGGATATTTTCATATTTGAAACATTATCAAGAAATAATGTAATTTATTAGAGGATAGGAATATAGAGGGGGATTCAGAATATTAGAAATTAAAACAGGAGATAAGGAAATAGAGTTTTGAAGTTAGAAGAAAGACAGTAGATACATTTATCCCAAATCTCTTAGATTTTAGAAGTTTGACTCCACTTGGGAATTGAGTTTTGGTGCAAGAATTAAGTTTGGGATCCAGTGTCACTTATGTTTTTACTTTATACAGCTGCCTTGTTTTAACAAAACCATTTTTAAAATAATTCCTTTCTTCTCCGCTGATAGTTCAATGCCACCTGTAGTATACAGTCTAAGCTATATTCTAGGTGGCACTGTATTACCTTCCTTTTGCTGTGTTTTCTATAACAAATTTCCAAGCATTTTTGTGGCTTAAAATGACACAAATGTATTATGTGACAGTTCTGGAGGTCAGGAGTCTAAAATGTGTCTCACTGGGTTAAAATCAGTGTGTCAGCAAGACTGTGGCCTTTCTAGATACTCTAGGGAAGAGTCCCTTGTCTTGCCATTTGTAGCTTCTGGAGTTGGCCTGCATTCCTTGACTCATGCTCCCTTCCATCTTCCATGTCAGCAATGGCTAGATGAGCCTTTGTTTTTCTTTTCTTTTCTTTTTTTTTTTTAACTTTCCCTTCTTTGTTAAATCAACTGTATGAAAAAAAATTAAAAAAAAAAACAACAACAACAATAAAAGAACATTTCAAAGAGACCATAATAGATGAGCCTTTAAAATCCATAACTTTCTCTTCTGTCTCCTTCTTCCATCTTTTAAGGACCCTTGTGCTTACACTGGGTCATCAGATAATCCACGGCAGTCTTCCTATTTCATGGTCAGCTGATTAGCAAACTTAATTCATCTTCAACCTTAATTTCCCCTTGCCATGGGACAAAATGTATTTACAGGTTCCAGGGATTAGGATGTGGGCATATTTGGCAGAACCTTGTTCTGCCTACAAAGACACTTTAATATTTTTGCCTGCTATTTAATGGGATTTCCTCATTGTTTTGAAGTGCAGTTTTTTTTTTTTTTTGAAGAATATGTCCTTTTGTTGATTGATCCATAACAATTTTCCCTAGGAGATGGTATGCCCTTTTAATCTGTAGCCTAAATTCAAAAAGTTTTTGATAAACTATTCCTACTTTTTTTCTATTTCATTAGTTCAATCCTTTATTTCAGAGTCATCAATAATAGGTATGTTGGAATATATTTGTTTTTTGGATCTATTATCGTCTCTTAAAACCTTTTAAAATGTCTTCCTTTATTCTTTCTGCTGCCCTCTGGGTCTCCTACTCTGTTTTTAGCATCTATAATTGTATTTTTTCCATTTCTTTCTTTTGTTGACAGAGTATAAATGTCTCTCCTACTATCTTCCCTTTGAGTAACTGTGTCTCTGCTTTGAGGCTTTTGATTGAGTTTATGATAATATTTTCACAATTATTTGTGGTGATTTTGTTTTTAGTCTTTTTTTTGGTACTATTGCTTGTCATATGTTCTGTTCATATTTTGTTTTCATTTTCTGTCTTTGAATAAATCGATGCTGGTTACTTTTGGATTATTGTTCACTTTTGAATGATGTGTGTCTTTCATAGACAAATTATTAAATAAATTCCTCCCACATTAACTATTTATTGGCTATTCGCACTGGGGAGAAGCATTCTGGGTGAGCATGAATTCTCCAAGATTTACTGTAAAACTACTTACAACACAGCATCATGTGTTTTCTATGTGCATAAATAATAATTGTTTTAGATGTTATTGCTCTCTTTCCAGCTGCACAATTATCTAAAATTCAGTCTCTCTCTCTTCCTTTCAGTCACTTAGTGATTGTTTACTATAAAAATTATGTCTCCACAGATGTCCTTATTTGGTGATACCAGTACTCTGTAGCATCAAATGAACACACAGTCTAAAGAAGATCCTACCACCAACCATCACTATTATTGCTCAAACAAAAAAGTATTGATTTTGTCCTTCAAGGCAAACCCCCTACTTTAAAGAAATGTTTTCATCAGGTTTTGCTTGAAAAGATCTGCAGACACACATTTTTCCCACTGCATTTGAAAATCCTTGCTTTTATATTGTGATTCAAAGATAAACATATCCCTCAGTATCTTCAAAATGAACAGTGGTTTCTTTGAACATCATTCAATGAAGTCATGAAACATTTTACCTACCTTCACATCATTTCTTGTCAACCTCTTGACCAAATCATACTTTGTGAGAATTTCATTCTCACAAAGTCAAGAATTTTGGCAGCTGCAATGAGTGTCTGAGGCCTCTATGTGCATGCTTTTATGGTCACCATTCTTTATCCTTTCTTTCATTAAAGCAGAATAAAGTTATCTCTGGGTCAGCCCATGGTGTCTTGAGAGTTTGACTGAAATTTCTGAATCCCACTTTGTGGTTTTACATTTACAAACTGTGAGAGTGAACAGCTTTCAAATACTTTGAATTTGAATTTGCATGCTATTCTAGTTCCCACCATTCCCTACTTTTTATACCAGGTCTATTTCATTCACTTATATTATCTTGAAGGAATTGAGTTTACAACCTCTGTTTAAGTTTCACACCAACAGTAAATAGCAAAGTCTGTTCTTCAATTTGGGTCTTCTCACGCCAAACTCCTCTATTTCTAATGAAAGTTGCCTTCCGTGCAATTCCTGGAATAGACAGTATGCCCTTTTAGGTTACTAAGTGAAAACTATGCTTTTACCAGACTAGAATCTTGTTTTCCTAACCTGACAACTGTGCATTCTTCTTACATAATTGCCTCTTCTAATCTTCAATACGTATTCATTCATGATGATCATAGATACAGCCTTTTTCTCTTAGAGAAGTAATCAAAATAGGATTGCACAAATACCACAATAACAAAGTTATCAACATTTGTATCTGTTTTGGTTTTCTAAAGCTGCTGGAATGCAATATACCAGAAATGGGTTGGCTTTTTCAATGGGGATTTATTAGGTTGCAAATTTACAGTTCTGAGTCCATGAAAATATCCAAATCAAGACATCAGTTGGTGGATATCTTCTCTGAGGAATGGGTGATGGCATCCTAGTTTCCTTTGTCACATGGGAAGGCAGACGGCAATATCTGCTGGTGTTTCTTCTCCTGTGTTCTGGTTTCAAAATGGCTTTCTCCAATATGTCTCTGGGTTTCTGTCTCACTCAGTTTCTCTGAGCTCTCTGACTTTCATCTTTTATCCCCTGATAGAGTACTCCAGCAAGGGGATTAAGACCCACTTTGAATGGGCTGGTTAGCCTCCATGAAAACAACCTAATCCAAAGGTCCCACTCACAATAAGTCTGCCCCCACAAAAATGGATCAAAAGAATATAGTCATTTCTGAGGTACATAATAGCTCCAAACCAGCAAAGTATCATAAGCAAAAATAATATTCTTTACACTGAAGATTCTTTGTGAAAGCAAAATCAGTTAGTTCACCTTTCCTCCATGCAGCATGAGTCTCCATGAGCCTCATAAAGAACGTCTACAAGGTTAATTACTGGCAGTGAGGGAAAAGCATCATGAATTAACCATAAATAAGAATTTAACTTCTAGAGTGGGTGTGCAGTTCATCGATGGATTCTAACTAGGTAGGTCTAGATTAAAGTATAATATTGCATTTGTATTTCATATCATGTACATTAATGGAGTGATTGCATGTCAAAAACATGTAATAAACTTAAAAAATATTACTCATGTTTATGTTTTATAATTTCCTTCAAGGATTCTCATAGTTAAAGTATTGAATGTTTTTTAAATTTTCAAGGATTTCACCCTTTTTCTGGACAAATTGTTTCTATGAATAAATCAAAATCTGAAAATCAATTATAGGTAAAATGGAATGTGGAAATTGAAATCATTTTTTGTGTTTCCAAGGAAACTTCTTTCAAAGTAAAACAGCTTACTGCTAAGAAAATACTTGTCTTTGAATTAGATCTATCTGGAGTTGGCCTATTTATAAATGGTAACATCACTTCATCAGGGTACCTAGGACTTTTCATATGCTTATTGGAATCTTCCCCACATTATCATTGTCAAAGACCCTTTTGCCATGAATTCAACAATAAAGTTCATTTTAAAAAATATACATACACACATACATAATGTGTATAATGTCATGTACATTAATTTTTAAAATTGTAAAATGCATAAAACAGAGATGAAAATGAAAAATTTACCTCTGTACCAGTCAGAGATAATTGTTATCAACATTTTAGGCGTATGTTCATGTTCTCTCTATATGAAGATAGGCTAGATTATGCAATGGGGATAAACTAACCTTGAAATCTCAGTGATTTAACACAAATGTCCTGTGACTCTCCAAGGGAGCAGTTCTCCATGAGAGGACCCTGTGATCCAGGTGGTTTCCTTCTTGTGGCTTTGCCATCTCAACATGTAGCCCACCGGTAGCTATGGCAGGGAAAGAAGACACATGGAGAATCATCCCCACTCTTCTACCCTTCATCTCAGAAGTGACGTATTTCCTTAATTCACTGCTCTTTGGCCAGGTTTATCCCTTACTGTCCCTCCCTGCAAGAGGACTGGAGGGAAATATTGCTGAGCTGGTGGCTGTTTAGTGAGCACTATGCATCTGCCACATTCCTAGAATAGTTTTAACAAAAGTGATTTCATTATCTAGGTGGTCTTGAATGAATAAATGAATAAATATGTCCAGTTCCACTCTTTTATTTATTCAGCTCCCTATTGTTTCCCCTATTTTAGTATAATGAATAACATCCTAGTGAACTTTCTTTTGTTTCAATTGCTATGCACACTTCTGAATGTTTTCTTTAGGATAATTTACAAAGAAATAATTCCACATTCAGTCATCATTGAATGCTAAACGAAACCTTCTGGTGACAGTTTGGGGCATTTTCCATCCATCATCCTGAAAAGCATAGTTTATAACGGTCATGTTTGAGACTGCTCTTCAGCAATATTTCCAAGATCCTGAGAAGTAAGTACCCTTAAATGCCTGATTACAAATGTCTACATAATATAACAGAAATAGTTACATTTTTATAGGAGCACATTTTACTGTTCACTCATGGTTTCCATGAGGAAGGATTCCCCCCTAAACATCTCCCTAAAAAGGAAAAAAGAAACTGCTCTCAATTTGAATTTACCCAGATGAAAAAATCTGGAAAAACAACTGTTATTGGCTTGACTCAGTTCTTCCATTTTAACTCTTGCAAATGAGTGTGCTCAGAGAAAGCATAGGTTTGCCCCTACTCTTCTCTACTGTAAATATCACCTCACAGTGTGCTGGGCATGCCTCTGGGTCCCTCCAGCACCACTCTCCATCTGTTTCCACTCTTTGCTGAGCCTTTTGGGCTGCCTGAGTGGACTGTATCAAATGGGCTAGCCTCACTGAGAGATGATTGGAGAATCAGGGGATCTATGCCTCCCCTTGCTGATGCATTCGTTGTCAGTTTCCCCAATACAGCCTGTTTTAGTTTGCTAATGCTGCAGAATGCAAAACACCAGAGATGGATAGGCTTTTATAAAACAGGGGTTTATTTCACTACACAGTTACAGTCTTAAGGCCACAAAGCATCCAAGGTAACACCTCAGCAATGGGGTACCTACACCGGAGGATGGCCAATGGTGTCTGCTAAACCTCTGCTAGCTAGGAAGGCAGCTGGCGTATACTCCAAAACTCTGGCCTCAAAATGGCTTTCTCCCAGGACGTTCCTCTCCAGCAAGCTTGCTCCTCTTCAAAACATCACTCCCAGCTGCACTCAGTTTTCTCTCTTTGAGTCAGCTCATTTATATAGCTCCACTGATCAAGGCCCACCCTGAATGGGCGGGGCCACACATCCATGGGAACATCTCATCGAAATCATCACTCACAGCTGGGTGGGGCACACTCCAAGCAAAGCCAACCATCACCAAAACGTCTGCCCCCACAAGACTACAAAGATAATGGCATTTGGGGGACACAACACATTCAAACTGGCACATTCCACCCCCCTGGACCCCAAAATGACATTATCTTTCAAAATACAAAATACATCCATCCCACAACAACATCACAGAAACTTACATCATCTCAGTAACAATAGTCAAGTACAAAATCCCATCAAAATCAATTTAGGCATGGTCAGTCCTAAGGCACAATTCCCCTCTAGCTTTGGATCTGTGGAGTTAGAAGAAGTTATATGCTTCCAATATACAAAGGAGGGACATTCATAGGATAAACATTTCCATTGCCATAAGGAGAAACAGTAAGGAAAACAGGGTTAACAGGAGCAAAACAGTTCCTAAAACCCGCAGGACAAACTCCATTAGATTTCAAAGTCTGAGAGTCATTAACAGAATGATGTTGCATCCATGGGGCTTGAGAGAGCGGGAGCCTAACCCTTCCTAAGGGCCTTTGTGGCTGCCCTTTTCTCTCCAAATGCTTGGGTGAGTGCTCCAACATATCCACACATTGGGGAGACCACCTTCTCGGCCCCACCCTCCTCAAACATCGGGGCAGCTCCTGGATTCTCTTCCATCTCCGGGGCACACGCTCAACCCCTTCAGAACAGTGTGGTGGCAGCCAGGCTCTCCCCAATTCCCTGGGAATGTGCTCCAACCTCTTTGGGACCTGAGGTGGCAAAACTCTTCCAGAGCACCAAGGCAGAAAGCCCGCCCTCGACCTCCAGGGCAAACTCACCCTTTCCATGCATGTGGGCTGCTCCGCTCTCCCAGCCCGAGACCTCCTGACTCCAGACCTCAACCTCCATGGCTCTGTCTTTGAAGAGATTTTTCCTTTAATTTTTTACTTGTCTGTCTCCTCAAGTCCATACCGGCAATGGCTCTGTCTATAAAGATCTCACAAAAATTCTGTTGGCTTTGCATGAAGCACACAGGGGTCAAAGCCATCAGACAATAGGACTTTCCACAAATCCTTTCTGCTTAACTCCTTTTCCAATCTTGGCTTGTACTGAAATGGCGGCTGGGTTCCATGTTTGGTTACATCCTCACGTTGGGCTGTAGCTTCTGGGATTCCACCCCCTGGGAGCTCATAATTTTCCAAGCCATCAGCTTCTGGTTTCTTTGAACCCAAGAGTTCAGTTCTAAGTTTACCTCTCTCCGCTCGCATTTTACTATAAGCTGCATGGAGAAGCCAGGATACATCCTCCACACATAGTCTGGAGATCTCCTCAGCTAAGTATTCCAGGTTATTGCTTCCAGATTCTTCCTTCCATCTGACACCAGGACTCAATTTTGCCAAATTCTCTGCCACTTTAAAACAAGGATCGCCTTTCTTCCAGTTTACAACAACACATTCATCATTTCTGCTCAGGGCCTCATCAGAAGTATCTTTAGAGTCCATATTTCCATAAACAGTCTCTTTAAAACAGTTTTGGCCTTTTCTATCAAGCTCCTCACAACTCTTCCAGAAACTCCCCATTATCCATTTAAAAAGCCGTTCCAACATGTTTGGTATTTGCAAACTCAGCAGCAAAAGCACCCACTTCTCTGGTACCAAAATCTGTCTTAGTTTGCTAATGCTGCAGAATGCAAAACACCAGAGATGGATAGGCTTTTATAAAATGGGGATTTATTTCACTACACAGTTACAGTCTTAAGGCCACAAAGCGTCCAAGGTAACACCTCAGCAATGGGGTACCTTCACCGGAGGATGGCCAATGGCGTCCGCTAAACCTCTGCTAGCTAGGAAGGCAGCTGGCATCTGCTCCAAAACTCTACCCTCAAAACGGCTTTCTCCCAGGACGTTCCTCTCCAGCAAGCTTGCTCCTCTTCAAAACATCACTCCCAACTGCACTCAGTTTTCTCTCTTTCAGTCAGCTCATTTATATAGCTCCACTGATCAAGGCCCACCCTGAATGGGCGGGGCCATGTCTCCATGGGAACATCTCATCGAAATCATCACTCACAGCTGGGTGGGGCACACTCCAAGCAAATCCAACCATCACCAAAACGTCTGCCTCCACAAGACTACAAAGATAATGGCATTTGGGGGACACAACACATTCAGACTGGCACACAGCCCACTCTTTAATTCACACTCTGTGACAATGGTGAATTGCTCTGGCTCTGTTGCATTTTCCACCCATTGGGACCAGAGAATTAGTTGCTAAAACTGGGACATTAGCATTACCATAATATAAAGGCAGGGTCTGACTTATTGGGAAAGAGTGGGATTATTGATTAATTATCAACACCTTACTTGGGTGTCAGGGAAGTGTGATGGCATATATGTAAGGTACTTGCCTACTCTTTACCAGAGCTTTTCAAATCCCTCATACCCAAAGTAAGGGTAGTAGCTAAAGACCCACTCAAGATTGGCACTGGTTATTCTCAACCTTGATCGAATATATAGAATCACCTGGAATCATAAGAAAGCACCAGTGCCCAGTCCCAAACCCAGAAAAATTAAATCAGAATCTCTAGGGTTTGAGCATGGGCATAATATTTTTAAAAGGCTTTCCAGTTGTTTCCACTGGGCAGCCAGAGTTGAGCACAAGTTCTCCAACAAGTTTTGTTGGAGTAAAAAGGCTTGAGTTGAGAGTAAGTTTCTACAGTCTTGAAAACATGGTCTGATCATCAGTAATGTTCCTTATCAGTAACTGTCTTTGGCTCTTCCTTTTTTTTCTTTTCAGCCAGATTCATTCACTTATTTGCTCATATTTATGAACACAATTCCTCTCCACTCCATATTCATGTTGTTCTTGGGGGAGAAACCATTGATAAAACTGTCCCTACCTAAGAATGAGTCACATCCCTAATCCCTCATTGTCAGCCTGAAGCTTTGATTTAGGCTTCTGAATTTCATTTATTTTTCAGCCCTGTATCTTTTTCCTTAAGCCATCACCCAATGCAGACCTTGTATTTACTTGGTCTTCTTGTCTTCTGAGTGTCCATTACAACTTCCTATCTCGTGGAGTTGTCTGGGAGTCAAATGGAGCAAAGTATACTATCCTGGTTGCCCCTCCAGGTTTACTATCCCCCTTCTCCACACTGCTCCCTGCTCCAGGACTCCAACCATACATTCCTGTCCTCTGACTTCTGGTTGGACTCAGCAAATAGCAGGTGTCAACAGGAGACTGGAGGTCAGCGAGATGAGGCTCCCCAAGACCATAGCTTGTGTTAATTGTTTTACTCCACCCTTTCCTCTCTCCTGGCTCTGGGAATTTCTTTCTCTCCTACTCCAGTAGATCTAAAGGTGGTCAGTGGCCTCAAGTTGTTAATAGCCCTGGCTGACTGCACAATCCATGTTTTTTCCCCCTAAACTCTTCCCCAACATTTATAAATATTCACTTTACCCATTATTATTTACTCAGCCTGAATATGTTTCCTGCCATACCCTGTCTCCTACATATATGCAAAATCAATTTGTAAACTCAAAGTCATGTGGAAACAGAAGTAGATACATTAGGATTGTTTCCCCTGAACTGGCATTTACCCGTTAACCATGAGGTTGGTTATGCCATTATGCTACTTCCAATAGAAGAAACTAGATTGATGTCTTTCATGCTTCAAAATTGCTTCTTGGTTAAATGACAAGTGCTTTGCCTCCCATTCTGGAATGGAGACATGAAACATTTTTCACATTAATGAAATTATATAAAGTATTCAGAGAGAATATAAATTTAGTATATGAGGGGGCTCTGTTTTTATTAAATTGGCAGTTTGTTCTTTCATTTAAAACAAGTTTCTTATTCACTTAAACTGCTTAAGATTCATAAATCTTAAAAACTACTAATTTGTTCTGCTAGGCTCTTGGATGTGGGTAGATGTGTCACTGTTGAGGATTTCTCAAACTGAGTTACTAGAAAAGAACATCAAATTTACCTTTGGAGTTGTTTAAATATATGTTGAGTATTGAAGTCTTTTCCTGGTAAGTTTGTGTATTTAAGCTGTTAATGAAATTTAGAAATTTAATCTAGAAAATCAGATATTGTAATAGTATGATGGCATTACAGAAAGCATGAAGAGAAAGTTATGTTTTTAATCAATCACCAATTAACGTTATGATCTAACTGGACTCAGAGATAATAGTCTGGTTGAATAATTATGCTATTCTTTGAGTCTGTGTAGCTATAAAATGGGAATGAAAATAATTCATCCTTCTAATGGTTGTTGTAAAGAGTAAATAAGAAGCACTTTATAAACTCCTCCAGAAATATTAGTTCTTTTTATCTTTGACTTATTTGATGTATTTCAATGTGATTATATAAACAAACACTTTAAGTAAATGCCAAAATATTTGATTTTACAGTAATATAGACACATCTTTAATTTCTCTCAGTTATAACTTAGAGGTCTAGAGCCAAAAAACCAGTATAAACACATTTAAGTAGAGTACTACCTTCAAAATCCAGAAAATTATGCCCTTGGAACACATATGCCAGGAAAATGCTCTTTTGTAGGATTTTACACATTATCAGACAAATAGAGTTCAGACAGAATTCAATTGGATCATCTATTTAGTTTATATCACTTCAAGT
Organism: Choloepus didactylus; assembly: GCF_015220235.1. Taxonomy (NCBI): domain Eukaryota; kingdom Metazoa; phylum Chordata; class Mammalia; order Pilosa; family Megalonychidae; genus Choloepus; species Choloepus didactylus. The sequence continues at coordinate 23,079,653 of NC_051311.1, forward strand.
TATTTTGGTTTGGGCTATGTCACTAAGTATAGGTCTTAGATTCAAAGAAACTTTAACTTTCTAAGCAACTTAGAATGGGATGATGCTCAATTGGCAAACCCTTTGACTTAATCCTTCTTTAATTAGACTCAGAATCAATGAGATTATAACAAAGATTCTTGAAAGACAATTTTAAATAATTCCTTAAATTTTACTTCCTTTTATCCTAGATTCCCAAGGGAAGGAAAAGAGAGAAAAAAGTCCAAGAGTTCTCCCACATCTATTGTTTTCAGAAAACCCAGGTTTTGGTCTGATCAGACTAGTTATTCCTGCAGGTGAGAGGAGAAAATAACAACAGGCATGGATTAGAGAACCTTATTCAAATCCTGATCCACTGTGGGTGGTTGCTGGGAAGACAGGAAATCTTAGTGGCTTTATAAAATTAGCAAACTTAAGTTAAACTGGAACCCACGGAGACTTTTTTTTTCATCTTTCTTGAATGTCTATTTCCCCACCTCTGATTAATGCTCTTGTTTTCACAGTGAAAAAGAGTAACCTTAAATTAGAATGCTCCCATGTAAAATATTTTTATAAAAGTTTTAAGAAAGGGAAACCCAGAGTTATCTGGTTTCAGGGGAAATATAAATGTATATTTATATTGCACAGGGAGAAGAAAAGGCATTCAGTTGCATTTGGTCAGGAAAATCAAGGACTGGTTCAATTCCAGGACTTCCCACTGATTCCAGGGGGACACAGGTGTTGTCAATCAAGCAGAGTACCTGTAGGATGCACCTTGGGTCCGCTGTGAAGACTTTTGCCTTTACGTTTACTTATCTAGACACAGGTCAAGGAGCAGAATAAGTATCAGCTTGATCTCCTCCTCTAATACCTAAAATGATCTGCACACTTCCTCAGTTTGTGCTGTAATATATGAGGTTTTGAGACAAAAACCTCTAGTGCTGCTTTGTCATTCACATTCCTGCTTTATAACATTTATATTCCAAAGTAATAATTGCTTCTTTCTTTAAAATATAGGACTCAATGGAACTGAAATTTTCAAATCATATTTACTATAATTTTGTGCAATCAGCATTTAAGGTTAGCGAGTAAGTACTGAACCTGAATCCAAGTAAAATTTTATTTTCTTGGGTTATGATGCTTCTGTGATCATTTCCATGTCAGATTTTTAAAATTGTGTTCTTAAATGGAGAATGAAAAATTAATACAAAGGTGACACTTAAGATTTCCTTCAATTGATATGACTTTACCTGTGAAACATGTTTATGTTATCAGAAAACTTAATCACACTATGTATACAGTGAAGTTAAATTTTTGAGACTGGTTGCAAGTGTTGTTATTTCTGATTTTCTGCTGCAAATATGAACAAACAAAAATAAAATGATGGGTGTGCCCTAATGATTTGAATACAAGTTACTGAAACAGAAAATTCATTTTAAGAAAAAATAATAATCATTTTTCCTTTTTCTGCTAGATGTTACATATTTTGCTAAAGGCTATGTTGTGTGGTTCCACATACTTGCTGAAATCAGCAAAATTAAAAGTTCTGATAATTAATTTTACATGCATGATTAAAGAAATTGAGTTCTACAAATCTATAGATTCTAAAAATTAATGAACTGCAGTAAAAGTATGCTTTGCAAGACTAAGTAATTTAAAAGAGAGAAATAGTAAGACATAAATGGGCTTTTTCAAATGAGATTGTATTCTGAGAATTCCTAGAGAACTTTAATAATTCCAGGGAAAAGTAAGTTATATTTTTTATCAAGATTTTCAATTATAGTCCCTAATTTTCATGTTAGCAAAAAAAAATCTAATTGAATTCTATTATTATTACGACTATTATTGAAAATAATATAAATGCATTTTATTTTCAAAATATGTATCAAATTTATATATAACCAAATACAACAGCAAAATACAAATATGTAAATATTAGCAATATATTTTGCAAAGAAAACATGATTTTCTTCTTGATTAATTTTACCAAAGCAAGATTTATTTACATAATTTATTCCATTTCCTCTCATATATCCCTAGAGTGTTAAGGGCAAATAAAGCAAAAATTGATACAGGATCTGGATATTTTAATATAAAAAATCTTTGAACCCTATTACTGATTTCAAAACTGCACAATACCATTCAAATAGATATTTTACACTGATTAAATGCATTAGCCAATTTCTTAAATCTTCATTTCTCTATGAACCCTTTGCTGATAACTGTGATACTCCTCTATGAAGCTCAGGTAGAATTAACTCCTTCTTTCTTTGTGCCCTATATTTGGATGCTAAGTACAAAAAACAACTCTGAATACTTTGAGCAGAAAAGGAATTTATTGTCAAGGCCAGCCGGGGTCCTGTTATAGGAATGATTGGCTGAATATTCTGCTGTTACACAGTGTAGACTCTGGTCCCTTACCACCATAAATCCCCCCTCCATGGAAGCCACGGCAGGTAATCTTTTACTGTCCCCACACTTTTATTCTCCCTCACATTCAAATTACCAGGAAGAAATGTCTGATTGGATGACTTAGTCTATGAGCCAATGCCATCACTACCAAGATATAGGAAGAAGGAATATCCTCCCCCTTGGCTGCCCTAGTAAGTGATCCTTGCTTCCCATCTCTCTTAAGGGGTCCTCTGGACAGTAAGTGTATTGCATGCTTAAGCGCGCAATAGCCAAAATGATAAGAATGCAACTGTTGCCCAATATCCATACATCCGTCTTCCTAACTTGAAGTTCAAAGCAATTGCTTATGTTTAAACTAATAATAATCTTTTCCATCCAGCTGAAAACACTATTTGCCCCTCTTCAAGGAGAGTGTTCTAGTTTGCTAATGCTGAGGAATGCAAAACACCAGAGATGGATAGGCTTTTATAAAATGGGGGTTTATTTCACTACACAGTTACAGTCTTAAGGCCACAAAGCATCCAAGGTAACACATCAGCAATCGGGTACCTTCACCAGAGGATGGCCAATGGCGTCCGGAAAACTTCTGTTAGCTAGGAAGGCAGCTGGCGTCTTCTCCAAAGCTCCGGCCTCAAAAAGGCTTTCTCCCAGGATGTTCCTCTCTAGCAAGCTTGCTCCTCCTCAAAACATCACTCCCAGCTGCACTCAGTTACCTTCCCCACCCCCGCCCCCGAGTCAGCTCATTTATATAGCTCCACTGATCAAGGCCCACCCTGAATGGGCGGGGCCATGCCTCCATGGGAACATCTCATCAGAATCATCTCCCACAGCTGGGTGGGGCACATTCCAAGCAAATCTAACCAGCACCCAAGCATCTGCCCCACACAAGACCACAAAGATAATGGCATTTGGGGGACACAATATGTTCAAACCGGCACAGAGAGAAAACTCAATATCTTGTAAGTTGCTGCATTCAGATCAAGTCAGGGACCTCTGAGTGATAGCCCTTCCTTTTTCTCTCTCTCTCTCTCCCCTCTCTTTCTCTCTCTCTCTATATATGTATACATACATATAATGAAACTCACAGATTAAGTTATAAATTTAATTACTACCAACATGCCCTATATAAAATGGTGGGAGGAGAGATAATTATAGAAAATTAGGTAAAAAAAAATATATGTGTATATGTATGAGTATATATGTGAGTATGAGTATAGTTAGTATAATATTCCTTTTCAAATACGAGTCAATGTTTCATTTGCTTTCAGCCAAATTTAAATTTACATGGTTCAATTTCTTTATCCAGTTGGGTGACAAAATTCTATATTTCTAAGGGCTCTGAGGTTTTGGTGGTTTTGCCTACACAAAGGTATTGTGGTCTTCCATTAACCTCATAAAAATAATAAACTTTGTTTTTAGGGCATTTTTAGGTTTTCAGAAAAATTGCACAGAAAGTGCAGAGTTCCCATACACTACCCTTCCACACACATAGTTTCCCCTATTATTAACATTTCACATTAGTGTGGTACATTTGTTACAATTGATGAACCAGTATTGATGCAATATCAGTAACTAAAGTCCATAGTTTACATTAGCATTCACTCTCTGTTTATGCAGTTCTGTGGGCCATTAACCTTTTACACATTGGACAAGGTCATACGCGAATTCTTGAAGGAACTTTCTTGTGCTCCATCTTCTCCTGTCCTTCTTGTGTAGTTACTTCTTGCTCCCCAATGTGTTTACAAATCACCTGAGTTATTAGAAAACACTGTGTGGTGTACTGCACAAAATGGGCCCAAATTCCCTTCATCACCCTCCCTGCACGCATGCTTCTTGCTGTGTGATGTAGCTGCTCCTCCCACCAATAGGTGGAGTCTATTTCTCCGTATCCTTGGGTTTGTGCTGGCCTTAGGACTTACTTTGACAAGTGGAATGTGGCAGAACTAATAATTTGGAAATTGTAGGCTTCCAAGAAGTTCTGAAGCCTCTGCTCCCACTTTCTTGCCATCATGAAACTATGTTATGAACCCGCATGATCTAGCCTGCTGGAGATGCCACATAGAGGAGCACCAGGGTTCCCAGCTGATAGCCAAGTCCAAACATCAGGTATGTTAGTGAGGTTCTATTAGACACTGCAGCCCTGCCGAGCTGCCAGACAACTGCATCTGCAGGAGTTATTCAAGACAAAACCAGCAGCAGAACCATCTAGCTGACCTTCCCTAAATTCTGAGCCACTGAAACATGAACAAATAAAATAACTTGTTTTTTAGGTCAGTTTTCACATGGCTTTTTAAATACAGGAATAGGTAGCTGATACATACTTTTTCTCACCTTGCAATGCTTCCTGTGATAGACCGCTTAGTGTGTTTCTGGACCTCTCTCTTTGACTTTATTTACTTTGAGCCAGTGGAAGGGGAATAGTTTATCTAGTTGGGAAATGTGGAAGAAAATCTGGGCATGCTCATCTCAGCTCTATTTTAATTCCTCTTGGGAACAAACTTCCTGCAAAAAGACACAAAATTTGTCCTTAGCTATTCCATGCAGCAAATCTCCCTTGGCCAGCCCTACATGTGCCTGCCTTGGTTTATGTAAGAAAGGGATAAGTTTAGTTTTCACATAGAGACAGAATGGAATAAGGGAAATGGAGGCAAAACCAGTTTAAACAAGCCCCGTGATAAAGAGAAGAATCTGCCAGCCCCTTATATGGAAAAGTAACCATGGTTACTGGAATGTAAAGAAATATGAGGTAAAATCAGAGGCAGGAACTCACAGCAAAAAGAAAAACTTTTTTTAAACTAAATGAACTCTCTGGGATAGGCTGATCAGTTCAAAATCTCAATAATGAGCTAGTTGGCTCTCTGGGATTGGCTGTACAAATTAAAATCTCAAAAGATGAATTAGTTAGTGTTCTCGGATAGGCTGTAACCTCTGTAGTACCCAGTCAATGGGGAAACAGGGGAGGGACTTGCGAATTAGGAGTAGGAAATTTAAAGATCGCCATTCTCTTCCTCTGGTGCACCAGCCTTCCATGTGTTTGGCTGGACGCCCTATCTTGCAAGATTGTAAATAAATTCTTTTCTCCTCCAAAACCGAGAGCGTTTATTCCCTTACAGGTACCGCTTTATTTCCGACAGTTTACCACTGCTGTGAGGGAGTAGATACATCTGCCTGAATCTGAATCTGAAGTTCAGTTATCAGGTATGGTGGCTCTCACACTAAGGTACTTCCTCAAAGTTAGCCTGTATCAGTAGTGAAGATGATGGCTTTTTCTCTATATTTACTCTTCTATCTCATTTCTCAAGTTATTCAGAATCAAGGAGAAGTATGGTTTAATAAATTGTGGTTCTTTCAAAGATCCCAAACAAAGCTAAAAGCTGTAGGACAATGGTGAGTAGTGACATTTATATAGTGGGATATTGGCATAAAACCAGCGACTGTGCCTACAGTGGGGGTCAATGATGTGGCCATAGGCAAATCATGGTCCCTGCTATAGTTCAGCACACAAAAAGAGATAAGCAAATGTGTATGGTTTGTCTGTTTTTAACTATGGAGACAAGTAGATATTTTGACCATTAACTATTCTGATGGCAGGAAATTTAGGAGGCAACTTGGGTCTAAGGAGGGAGTGATTTCTTTAAGACTTGGGGACAAGATGGGCAGGTATGAAGAGGCTAAAATACATGCATTGCTATTGTGAGTAAACTGCAAGCCAGGGAAGAAGGGCATCACTGAGTCTCTGCTTACCCTGCCCCCCCCCCATCAGTAATGCCAGAAGCAGCAGTGGTCTTAGAGCACAAATTTCAAGAGCCTTACTGATGAGCAGCGAGACCATACAAGGAAAGGTGTGAGTCTACTCAACGTCATAGGAGAGTACTAGTTCTAGGTGCAGCTTACAACTATTTCTAGAACTTTTATATATACCATAGTCATAAAATGGGAGGAATGCATGTGTGTGTGTGTGTATGTTTGCATGCACTTGTATGAGAACTTACATGCAAGTTTAAAAAAATCTATGTCCTTGGGAGAGCTGGCCTGTAGTCCTGTGGAGTGTCAATAAATGATCTTAACACTGGGTGTGAGGGAAAGACTGTCTCTTTTTCTCCCTTTTGTGATGTGTGCTTGTCTACCACAACACAGATAGCATTTTGAATGTGGAACCAAAAATGTAAAAGAAGCAACAACAATAGCCAGGTATCAGGAGAAAGCTTGGGGATCAAGTCAGACTTACTCCAGGACTAATAAACACTTTCAGCTTGAAGATCCCTGGGCAAGAAAAGTACAACAGTCTTGGAACAGACTGCATGAGTGCTAGAAGTACTTTAATTTAATATTCAATTTTATTTGAACTCATTTTTAAAAATTTCAAATTGGTCAAGTAGGACATGTCAAGAATTCTTCCACATGAACCAGGAAAGACTAATGTTGATGTGATATCTTGACTCTAAGAATATTGAAACTGTTATGAAGGAAATGTGTAATTATAATGCTTAATCATCAAGAACAAGCATCTTACCCTAAGTCTGAAGAGGGCAAACTAAGATTTTTCACAGTTTCTCTTTCTCATGTGTGAAAAATTGAAAAGACAAAGTTAATAACAGGCTTCCTTAACCCACGTGCAATCCTTGTTCTGGATACTAAAATTAAAATTCACCAATCTCCCTCAGGTCTGTTTGAGAATTCCCTCAATTGCATGCATATGCATTCCTGTTGCTATGCAAATGCTAATATAATTTGCTTCCTTATTTGTTTTTTTTTTTTAAACGTTTCATTTTGAAATACTTTCAAACTTACAGGACAATTACAAAAATAATACAAACCCCCACAGAGAACTCCAACAAATCCCTATCCTTCCAGATACCCAGATCTGCCAGTTTTAACATTTTGCTACACTTGCTGTATCATTCAGCTGTCTATGTATGCATGATTCTGTCAATTCATCAGTCATTCTATCTGTGTATCTTCTGTCTGTCCATCAGTCCGTTTTCTGAACACCTGAGTGCAGGTTGTATACAGCATGCTCCTTGAACACATAATACTGCCATGTACATTTCCTAAGTACAAGGATATTCACTTTTGTATCTGCCTCAAGTACAATTATCAAGATCAAGAAATTAAACATTGATATAAAGCTTGCAGTGTATATTCTATTTTTCTTCACAGTCTCAGTAACGTCCTTTTGAGACTTCTCTCCTTTCATGCTAGATACCATCCAGGATCATGTATTGTTTTCATTATCATTGTCTCTTTAGTTGCTCCATTTTTTTTTTTTTTTCATTGTGGGAACATCAATACAACATAAACTTTCCCTTCTCAACCAGTCCCAAGCATACCATTCGGTGGGGTTAATCACATTCGCTATGTTGCATTACCCTCATCACCTTCCATTACTAAAACTTTCCCATCTCCCCAAACAGAACACAGTTTTTAAACTGTGAAAAATATATCATTTGAGCCCTGAAAAGTGCTAAGCATGCAAATGTATTTTCTTCAGACATTTCTCTTTATCCTTGACTGGGATGATATGACCACTAAACCTAAAAGAGGCAGGCAGTGGAAATGTAATTGAAGGTCGGAGAACTCCTTAGGCAGCAAGTCAACCAGCATTACAGAGCAAGAACAGTTGCTCTGAATGTGTTAAAATACATGTTGAGCAAAGTTGGAAATAATTGAAGAAAACTTTTTTCTTGCTCATCTGAAGAGTTAAGTTGTTTTTCCCCAAAAAAACATTCCACATCCTAGAAATCCTCTTATCTGCACTCACTGCAAATCACAAGATGTCTCAAATTTCACTGTTAAAGAGTGTTTCACTTTCATGAGTCCTAGACCAGTGACCAGGACTGCCTTAAGGGCAGCACTAGTTTTGCCCTGCAAGACAGATAGTTAATTGTGTTGTAGAAGATGGTTTCTTCAATTGCAGCTCACTGTGATTTAATAGGGAAAAAAACTGATGAGGAGACGGAAATTTTGAAACATAGGCAAGTAGATTTTAACTTTCCTGTTATTATTTTTTGTTGCTCTTGTGTGTTTGTTTTGTAGTGAAAATTATTCCTTGACTGTTTGCTTGGATACTACTTTCTATCTTCTTAGATGGAAAAAAGAATGGAAACTTTGATCTCCAGCCAGAAAGAGAGAAAAAAGGAGCTAAAGGAAGAGGTAGTAGTGTATTGGGCAAATATCAACAGACTGAGCTCTGCTTTTCCCAGTCTTTTCAGATACATTTCTCTCTGGATTGACCAAAATATGATGAAAAGAATATGTAGACAGAAATGCAAGAGTCATTGGTTTTTCTACAGTTTAAACTTGATGTTCACATTTATTTTCCTACAATATATAAAATAGTAGTTTTCACAAGTAGGAATAAAATTTTATTTCATTGCCTCTAAATATAAAACAAAGAGAAACGTTCTGGATTTTATCACAGAACTGACTCATACATGACCCCTTTCAGCATTTTAGCATGCCCTTGAATAAAAAATAGGAACCAATGACATATTCAGTTCAATCCAGTTTCTGTTAGAGTACTGAACTAGTTTTGAGACAGAAGGAGAGACTTCCAGGACCTTGGCAGACACTGGGCTGCATGGCAGACTGTATAAAGTGAACACACCTCCTTGCCCAATCTAGGGAAGTGAGACCTTCTAGGGTAGTCCCTTCTTAGAATGAAGAGTAACTTTGGGAGAAAAACCTTTACATACTTATGAAAAACATAATTAAAAGGATGCAGACCATATAAAGTACTCCTAGGCTTAAAAAGATTGTTCATACCTTATCCATCCTAAAGTTTTACACATACTAAGTGCTAAGCACTAAGGGAAACAGAGAAGATAGAGAGGTAAACTGAACAGACATGACCCCTCTTTTAATTAGTTTATGATCTCATAGGGAATATGGATACTTAAAAAGGCTATTAAGAGAAGTGGGTTTATTGTCATAATAAGGGAAGTGTAGGATGCTACCGCACACATCAAGAACTGTGGAAGTTACTCTAGCTTGTGGGATTGTTGGAAAATACCCTGTAGGAAATAACTTCAAAGCTTTGGTGTGAAAAATAAGAGTGAAGATTATATAAGATATTTCTTAAGCAATTACTGTTCTTGGATTTACTCACATATATAAAAGATCACTTTAAACCTATTTAACTCAGAAAGAGTGTCACAATGGTAGGTATTCTTTTTTTTGTTTATAGAACTAATTTTGTTTTTTATGTATCAGATCATGTTGACATTTGCATTATGGCTTCTTTTGTTTCTTTTCTAGTCCTTTCATCAGTATACAAGCTTGTAAATGTCCATATTGAGATAGCAGAGCTTGGATCTGCTACCGAGGAAAATTATTTGTATGTGTGTATTAGTTAGGGTTCTCCTTGGAAACAGAATCAATGAAAGATGTCTCTTATTATCAAATTGTAAAAGTGACTCACGCAACTGCAGGAGCGCACGAGTCCAAATTCTGCAGAGCCGTCAACAAGCTGTCAACTCCAAGGAAGACGTCCAACGAACTCCTCGGGAAACCAACCGACAACTTGGACGAACTCCTCAGGAAACGAACCGGCAACTTTGAAGAACTCCTCAGGAAACGAACCGACAACTTTGACAAACTCCTCAGGAAACGAACTGGCAACTTCGACGAGCTCCCCAGGAAAAGCTTCACTGAGCAGCTGAAGAAGAAGTGAAGGTTCTCTAACCGTCCGGCTTATAAGCCTCCAACTGATCACCCGGACCAAATCCAGCCAATTGCATTCTCTCACTGTGGAAGCAAGCCCCTTGATGAGTCATCAGTCAGCTGCAGTCAATTGACTGATGATCCGACAAACCAACCAGCCTCAAATAGCCTCACAGGAATCGTCAGGCCAGTGCCCGCTTGACCAGACAGCTAGGCCACCTAGCCAAGTTGACACATGAACCCAACCATCACAATGTGTTTGTCACTTTCTTATTCCCTAGATCTACTTTTAGCTCTTATTGTAAGGTAGTTGGCTGGAAAGACAGGCAACAAAGCCAAATGGCAGGCAACAATAAAGTTTAATAAGACAAGCTCCAACCTGGGTGGCTCCAACCAGCAGAAAGGGCCTGCTTGTAAGGAAAACCATGCAGTTGGGTGGTGTGATTTCCTTTTATAGGGCTTTCTGCCAATCAGGAGGTGACACGGTGTCTTGGACATGTAAGGTATGTGAGCTTTGGCCAACAGGGGATTACACATAGTTTACCTTGTAACTTTGGCAATGCCTGGTTTGCATATTTAAACAGGAGAGGTGGGGAAGGAGGGAGCCAGATGTGGCATATGAAGTGGGGGAATGGAAAGGTGGGGGCAGTGATGGGCGAGAACAAAGAAAGTGGCCCGAAAATGGGGGAAGGGAGGGGGCAGCAATGTGAGGCCTGGTCTGATCTGCAGCCTGGCTTTACAAAAGAGGGAAACGGAGGACGGGCCTGGGCCCAGAGCTAACATTTATTATCTTTCTGCCACTCAACCCAAATATACTTGCAGAGTCAAGTCAACCTCAGTTATTGAAACAGAGTTCACTGGTAGAGTAAGCTTCAGCAGCCTCATTATACAGAAGTAAGTTCCTCTTCTCACCCCTGGGGAGTAAGGGCCCATGCATTACATTCAGGGACAAGCTCAAGAGTAATTAGTGTAAGTCAAGTATCAGTATTCCAATATAGCACATGGTACATAGCATTCAAAGGTGCTTACCATGTATATTATTTCATTGTCCATTCACGGAAATTCTTGGCTGAGAGATCTAGAAGCAGGAGCTAATTTCTCAACCCCTGATATTCCATGTATGGTTTTGCTACAGGCAAGTAAGTGTAATGGAATTCAGAGCAGTTTCTCCTTCCTAGGCACAGCAGAGAAGTAGATTTCTGAGTAGGGAATTGAGATGGAATTTTAGTCCTGAGACTCAGAAGATGCTTCGACTCCCGAGATTTTGGCTATCTGCTTGATCAAAAGCTAGACTCATTCCTACTTCCACTTGATTGGTGTAGGGTGGGAGAGGAGCTGAAAGCCTTTACATTAAGATAAGCTGAGTTCTGCAGACATTCTACAGAAGCTTGTGAAGAAAAGGAAGAGGAAAGAGAGAAGGGTCTGATGCTCCCTAGCATTTTAGTTTTCTCATCTGGTCACAGGCCATTAGCACCTGTACAATATTCATTCACCATCCAACCTATCCATCCTTACAGAACTTAGGCCTCAGAATATTATAACACAGTTGAGTAAAAAAAAATATTTTAAATATATGCTGTAAATAAGAAGTGAATAATTGTATTGTATACATGTGGAATATGGAAGCAATTGGCTATTTTCTAAGACCTTGAAGACAATATATTATGATACAACATTACTCTAAGCAGCAATTTCTATTGCAATTCATTCAGAAGCTTCTTAATGATTGCCTCCCTTCATGATTCTGTTGTAAAGTGATGTTTTGACAAGGAGGGAAACCTGTTGGTGATTATACATAGGTATCTCTTCTTTGAGCTTGTCACATTTAAAATGAATTTCCTGGCACATTAGCAATTAAATAAGTTGAGAATCTAAGACATGAATATATTCAATTTAGTTTTGAGCATATTTTGTTTCTTAGTTATTATTTAAATTATTCCAATAAAGTAGGCATTGATTGTTACTTGGGTTTTGATGAAGAAGTTAGTGAGGCAAATATATTTTGGAAAAAAAATCCACAAATGTTATAGATATACTTTATTTGTTTAATATTACTTACTTTCATATAGGAAATAGAATAAAAGTAATATAGTTTCATTTAACAAATTATAAAAATCAGTTAAGTAATGTTATGGGCACCTATCACTTTCACTACAATGTATGTTATTCTTAAATTTCATAAGCTATTTTCCTCATAGAAACTGTGTTACAATATTCTTATGATATTTTACCAAACAATCATACTGATATTCTTTGATAGGTATTTGATATCTATTTTCATTATTGTATATCCTTTCTTTTTTATTTTTTTCTTTCTCCTCACAAACCACCAATTCTTTTGCAAATCTTGTCACTTAAGTTAAAAATCAAGGAGCTTTTCCAAGCACCCTAAATCAAATACTGCCTGCAGTGAGTTACTACCCCACTTTTTCTGCTTTATTTTTATTTCCTTCATAGCACTGATCACCCTGTTACATTAATAAATTGATTAAAGATCTTTTTTAAATTTTTAATTTAATTTAATTTTTTAAATGTCTTTCTTGATCATAATACAAGGTATAGGAATGCACAGACTTTGATTTTTCCCACCATATCCTAGTACTTTCAACAATGCTTGATATTTACAGTCAGTAGCTATTGACTGCTAAATGAATACTTAATTTCCTTTGCACACTTCCTGTTCATAGCTGTTGCCCATTGTTTTCCCTACTGAGTATTTAAAATATTTTTTTTTATTTCCCTACTGAGTTTTGTTTGTTTTATTTGAACTTGAAATGATTCTTTATGCTTTAGTAATAATATCTCTCTGACTATTACATATGTTGCAGATATTTTTTTCATCTTTTTTTTCAATTTACCACTCAACTTTTTCAAAGATTAATTTTTAACTATGCAAAGCATTCTAGCGAAGCTGCTTCCTCTTTCTCCAACTAGTGATTCTGGGAAGGATTTCCATGTTCTTATATGTCCCAACCTCCCCAGTAACAGTGAATGGTTTAGCAGTACACAGCTGGGCCATCGTGATACTGCCAACCCCACTTGGCATAAATGATTATTCCTAAATTGGGAAAAGACCCAGTTAGGTCAATTAGAGACATTCCCCGGGAATTTTGAAGTTGGAATAAGAGAGAGTTGGTTTTAATTCCTCTTTAGAGGTGAAGTTGGGACGTGAAGAAAGACACTTTCTGTTGCCATGATTGTAGCATATGAAAGAAGGAGGTCTGAGAGAACAAAGATAAGAGAAGAGAAGGAGAGAGAGAATTTTGATGGCATTTCAGTTCTTGGTTCCAAATCACCTTAAGGCTTATTGCAGAATTCCGTTCCTGCTGAATGAACATAGCTTCCAGTGTCCCTTCAGTCACCACTTGCCATCAAGGGGCATGAGTAATATAGACATCTTTATATTAGAGTCAGAATTACCATGAAGTCGACTTGTTGGATCATGTGAGTGTGGGATTTAGAGTGTGTTGAGAAGCAGAAACAATCTGGAAGCATCTCTATATAAGAATCTATATAAATCCCAGAAGAAAGAAATCTGAATCTTCTTGGCCAAAAAGAAGAAAAAAAAGTTGTTCTTTATCATTCTAAATAAATATTCACTTTTGTAGCTAAATATGTATTATTTTTCTTACCATTCATCCTTCCCCCCCCACCCCCCACCCCCCCACACACTCACTAACTGTTTAAGCTTCAGACTCTGGATCCACCCTTGCTTTAAACAGACAAAATGATATGGGTGATGATAATGACAGTGTTCCCTACAATGACTGTTTATAAGATATTTACTTATAAAACATCTGGTTGTGATAATAAAGCTTATAACTATCCATGGATTTGTTTATATTGAATTATCCTGAAGTGCAAATGGCATTCCTTTTCTTTCTTACTATAAAATACAGTACTACCACTGTTCTCATACATGCACACCAAGTTATGAGATTTGTAGACTTAAAGAAAATTTAGTAACTAAGCAAAACCTGAGTCCTATAGCCACGTCCTTCCCAATTGATTGTGTTCAGACAAACAGCACTGCTTACCTCTACAATCATCTTGTTTGTTGAGTGGATTAAAAATAAATTACTTTACAAAAAAGAAAACAATAAGTTGTGTATACATTTAAAAAGCTTTAAAAAGTACTACAAAATTTCATCTTATTCCTCTTAAGTTCTGTCAAGGAAGAGCACAAATACTCAGTTTATAACTCACCTAGTGCCTGCTTTGGAGGATTCGGTCACCTAGAGGAAGGAGGAAGGACTCACTGTTTATGCTGTCACCCAGGAATTTAGATCAACTCTGCAGCATCTTGCTCTTGGTGGCAGGGGTGCTCTGAAAGACAGCCCACTTGCTTGTGCCATCACATCTCTGAATTTTCCTGTCAGTGTACTTGCTCTGCATGAATGCCTTTGATTCATTAACTATTCATTCCAGTATAGTTGACAGAAGCCAGAAGTTTGCAAGATGTCCTGATCTTTCATATTCAGATTTTCTTATGTTTTTTTCCTAATTATTATGTATTAAATATACTTCAAAATGCATATTCAATCTATCAACTTTTAGTAATCAGAGTGCTAACTAATTAGGGACTTCATGCCAGTGGTTAGTGTGACATTTGTGTCTTATCTACTCTAGTGCCATGCACCTCTTCAAGGCTTTCAATGTTTTAAAATGAAAACAACTTTCAAAGAGTGGGAAATTAAAGAGAGATTTTTTTAAATTAGACTTTTTATTTTGTGGTAATTCCAGATTCACAGGCAGAGATCTCTTGTACCATTTGCCCAGTTCTCCCCAATGGTAACATCTTGCAAAACTACAGTAAAATATGACAACCAGTTTATTGATATTGATGTAGTCAAGATATACTATTACCCTTCCATCCCCATATGTGTCTGAATGCTTGACAACCACGAACCTTTTCTCCATTTGTATAATTTTGTCATTTAAAGAATGTTATATAAATATAACTATACAATGCATAGCCTTTTGGGATTGGCTTTTTTTAACTCAGAATAATTCTCTGGAAATTCATCCAGGTTGCGTATCAATAGTTTGTTCCTTTTTGTTGCTAAGTAGTATTCCATGGTAGGGAGATGCAACTGTTTGTTTAACCATTCATCCATTGAAGAACATCTTGGTTCCTTCCAGTTTTTCACCATTACTAACAAAGCTGCTACAAATTTTTGTGAATTTAAGTCTTTACTTCTCTGGGACAAATACCCAGAAGTGCAATTGCTGGGTCACTATTTTTTTATTTTAGTCATTCTGATAGGTGTGTAGTGATATCCCATGTAGGTTTTTTGTTTCGTTTTGTTTTGTTATGTTTTTTTGTTTTGCTTAAACAATGGGAATTTATTAACTTACAGTTTTGAGGCTAAAAGAAGGTCCAAATGAAGGCATCATCAAGGCAATGCTGTCTCCCCAAAGACTGGTATCTGGGGCTTCCCATGTAGTTTTAAACAGTATTTCCTTAAAGGCTAATGATGTAGAATCTCTTTTCATGTGCTTATTTTCCATCTGTGTATCTTATTCAGTGACAAAGTGCTTCATATCTTTTGCCCATTTTCTAAATGGATTGCTTGGTTTTTACTGTTAAGTTTTGAGTATTTTTTTATATATATTCTAGAAAATAGTACCTTGTTGGATATGTGGTTTGCAAATACTTTCTTCCAGGTTTTAGACTGTCTTTTTATCCTCTTAATGGGGTATTTCCTAAAGTAAAAGTTTTTAATTTTGTCGTAGTCATATTTACCAACTTTCCTTTATAGATCTTGCTTTTGGTGTCAAATCACTCTTTGCCCAGCCTGAGATCCCAAAGATTTTATCCTATATTTTTTTCAAAAAGTTACATAGTTTTACATTTTACATTTATTTTCATGACCCCTTTTGAGTTAATTTTTCTACAAGGCATGAGATTTAAGTTTGAGATTTTTTTTTCCCATGGTTATCCAATTGTTCCAGCACAGTTTGTTGAAAAGTCTATCATTCCTCCATCGAATTGCTTTTGTACTTTTGTTAAAAATAAATTGAACGTGTTTGGATATATATCTGTTCCCTTGGTCTATATGTCTGTCTTTTTTAATGCCGAAACCACACAAACTTGATTACTATAGCTATATAAAGATTCCTCAACTCAAATAGACTCATTTCCCTTTATGTATTTTTTCAAAATTGTTTTAACTATCTTGTATCCTTTGTTATTCCATATCCATGTTGAATAATAAAGATTATTCAACGTGGTTATGGAATCTCAGGGAAGCCTGAGATTTTGATAGGATGTGTAAGCTCATATATCAATTGAAGAATTGACATTTTACTATGGCTAAGTCTTCCAATCCATGAACATGTCTCTCAATTTATTCAGATAATTTTACTTCCATCAGCATTGTACAGTTTTCAGAGTGATGTAAGTCATGAACATGGTTTGTTAGATTTATACCTAGGTGTTTCTCCTCCTCCTCCTCTTTCTTGCTTTCCTTCTTCCCCTTCCCCTTCTCCCCCATCTCCCCCTCTTCTTGTTCTTCTTCTTTGATAAAATAAGATCTTTGAAGACTGTATTAATTAAGGAGAGGCCAAGCTGAATCAGGGGGAGCCTTAATCCAATATGACTAGAGTCCTTGTAAGAGCAGGAAATTTTGTCCCTGTAGAAGACAGCAGGATATAGTCAGGGAGAGAGATAGCTCTATTATGGAGGAAGAGATGGAGTTATAGATTGCTGGCAAACCACCACAATGCTCTGCTGACAATGGTTTTGGACTCCTAGCCTCCAGAACTGTGAGATAATAAATTCCTGTTGTTTAACCCAACTAGTCTGTGGTACTTTGTTACAGCAGCCCTGGCAAACTAAGAAAGCATCTATTGATTGTCTTTTTTTTTTCATTTATTTTGAGACTTCCTGGTTGTTGATATGAATAATGAGTTTGCACTGAAACCTGATTATTTTAGTACTATGAGACCCTGAAGTTTATTTAAAGCTGGTTTAACATCCTGATCTAAGATGGCAGCATAGAGAGGAGTGGAAGCCAAGTAGTACCCCTGGAACAACTAAAAAAACCAGAAACAACTAGTAAATAAGCCCAAAAGCAGCTGCGAATATGGTGGCAAGGACCTCACAGGGAAGTGTGGCAGGAACGGCATCTCCACAACCTGTGGGTATGCCTCAGTATCTGGCGTGGATGATAGCCTTTCATGCACACGCTGCTAATTGTCTTGAAGTGAGGCAGGCAGGGGTTAGCCAAAAGGGGAGAGAAACCGCACCCCTTACAGCCTTCTTCCTGGTGAATTGGGAATGCTCCTGCCCAGTGCTGGCGTCACAGTCCAGAGCTGCGCCAGGAAACCCAGTGTGATGGGAAATGTTTCCAGCAATGCACACACACGCTACAGTGTCTGGCATGGACAGTTGCCTTTCGCGCACCCACAGCTGGCTGTCCTGGAGATGCGGGGTTGGAGTGGTGTGAAAGGGGAGAGATTGGCATGCCGCATTCAGCCATCCTTTCAGCAGGCTAGGAATGGCGCTACACAGTCTGGTGACCCAGAGATTCCCTTGAGGGATGGCATGCACTTGTGACATAGCACATCCTTCCCTCAGAAGAGGCCCTAGAAGGGCACAGCTTGGAAGAGGGACACACTTGGAAATCCCAGAGACCATACACCAATACCAAGGAGTTGTGGGTCAGCAGCAGAGACAATCTGTGGCAAGACCGAACTGAAGGTTTAGGCTCTTGGAACAGACTTAAATCTCCAGGAACACTGGGAGGTTTGATCGTTAAAGTCACCCTCACTCCCTAACCTCTCAGACACACACCTCATATTCAGGGTGGACAGCACCAAATACACATGCAAAACTGGTGCACCAATTGGACCCCACAAGAATCAGACCCCCACACACCACAAAGACAAAGTGAGGGAGAACTGGCTAGAAGGGAATAGGTGGCTTGCAGACATTACCTGCTGGTCAGTTAGAGAAAGTGTACGCCACCAAGCTGTAGATCTGACAAATTAGACAGAAGTCTCTGAATTAGCATACTTATCCTAAAAGAACCCAATCAAGTTAAGCCAATGCCAAGAGGCCAAAAACAACAGAAAATTTTAAAGCATATGAAAAAACCAGACGATATGGATAACCCAGACCCAAACAACCAAATCAGAAGATCAGAGGAGATGCAGTACTTGGAGCAATTATCAAAGAACTAAAGACAAACAATGAGACCATGGCACAGGATATAAAGGACATGAAGAAGAGCCTAAAAGAGCATAAAGAAGAAATTGCAAGTGTAAATAAAAAAATAGATGGTCTTATGGAAATAAAAGAAACTGTCCACCAAATTAAAAAGATTCTAGATACTCATAGTACAAGACTAGAGGAAGCCGAACAATGAATCAGTGACCTGGAGTATGAAAAAATGGAAAATGAAAGAACAAAAGAAAGAATGGGGAAAAAATTGAAAAAATCAAAATGGATCTCAGGGATATGATGGCTAAAATAAAACATCCAAATATAAGACTCATTGGTATCCCAGAAGGGGAAGAGATGGGTAAAGGTCTAGAAAGAGTTTTCAAAGAAATTGTTGGGGAAAATTTCCCAAATCTTCTACACAACATAAATACACAAAGCATAAATGCCCAGCGAACTCCGAATAGAATAAATCCAAATAAACCCACTCCCAAACATATTCTGATCAGACTGTCAAATACTGAAGAGAAGGAGCAAGTTCTGAAAGCAGCAAGAGAAAAGCAATTCACCACATACAAAGGAAACAACATAAGACTAAGTAGTGACTACTCAGAGGCCACCGTGGAGGTGAGAAGGCAGTGACATGACATATTCAAAATTCTGAGAGAGAAAAATTGCCAACCAAGAATACTTTCCAGCAAAGCTCTCCTTCAAATTTGAGGGAGAGCTTAAATTTTTCACAGACAAACAAATGTTGAGAGATTTTGATAATAAAAGACCTGCCCTACTTGAGATACTAAAGGGAGCCCTACAGACAGAAACAAAGAAAGGAGAGAGAGATATGGAGAAAGGTTCCGTAATATTAGATGAAGATGCATTTTTTAAGCCATATCGTGACCACTGAAGAGAAGTTTGGCTTTATTATCATCATAGCTATCATAAGACACAACCGTATATTAAATTATTTTTAATACCATATTTCAGAGAGGTGTAAACAGACATTGCAGAATGGTGACATTATGAAGGAGAAAACATACTTGGTATCACATCCTATTCCATGCTACCATTTCTTTAACTCTATTTCAAATGGATAACTCAGGTTTACGGTAAGGCATTTTTTCTGAAACACTAGAAGTCAGAAGATGAAGATACTTGCCTCACTTTTAAAACTTGCTGATTGTAAATATGGTCATTTCACTTAACTTGTAAGATGACTCTTAGTTTCCTAGTTGATAAAACAGGAATTAGACTAAGAATACTTAAAAACTATTAAATTTAAGTGTGAACATATAGACTTCTTTTGAAAATCCAAAGGAATACTCTGACACTTTTTGAGACCATTGAAAAATGTGTATTCTCAATTATGTTTTATTGATTGGTGTAGATGAGATGCCATTGTCTGGGGATAGGCATGGGATATATAGAGCAAAGGCATATAGAGAGCAGTGTTGGTGAAAATGTCTTTTTGTATATGGAGAGACATCTGTTATTGTAGTCATTGAACCACTAAATTTAAGTGGCAATTATTAACTTCTATTTCATACACTGAAACAAAAGAACATTAATTGTGGACCCAAGATTTGCTATTTATTGCATAGTTAATGGAAAATACTGAACCATTTTAGCTTCTGAGTTCAGATAGAGGGTTTGGCAAAAAAAAAAAAAAAAAAAAAAAAAAAAAACCTATTTACTCTCTGATACCTAAGCTTGTATAGTTTACAGTGAGAATTCCTATAAACAAAACAAAATTATCTCAATGCATTTAGTTCCTTGGTTCAGATAAAAATTTGAATAGCAAGGGTCATGTGTAGGCATGTTTGTAAATATACAAAGGAGGAAGAAGGGGAAGTATTGATCTGTATTCAGATTTATTCTACAACCTATGTATGGTGAGACTAGTGCAACAATATCCTCATCTGTAAAATCTATAACATGGCCAGTATTTTGTGATATCAAATAAAATGATTATAAATATCTGAACATTAAATACTATTATGAAACTTAAAAACAATAGAGGGGCATGTAGGGAAAAAATATACCTATTGCAAGCTAATTACAGTTAGTAGTATTTTAACATTCTCTCATCAACAGTAACAAATGTACTATACCAACACTATGAGTCAACAATGGAGGGGTAGTTAGGGGTATGGGAGGATTTGAGTTTCCTTTTTTTTGTTTGTATTTCTTTTCTGGAATAATGAAAATGTTCTAAAAACTGAAAAAAAATTAATTGTGGTGATGGATGCACAGCTGTATAATGGTACCAGAGGCAATTGATTGTTTTATTGTACACTTTGGATCTTTGGATAATTGTATGGTATGTGAACAATCGCAATAAAAAAAAAAAAAAACAAAACAAAAAAACTGGTTCAACAGCCTTTCATGCCAAGTTGTAAAAGGAAGGGGCAGTGCTGCTTTGTTACTGCCAAGAGGAGGTAGAAGTCCAGGTTTACCACTCAGTGTCCACTGATAGAGGAGGTGGCTCCTTATTGGAAGGTGGAAGTGGCTCCCATGCTCGTCTTCACTGACATTGTGGTGAAGTGGCCTCCTTATAGCAAGATGATTGCTGAAGTCCTGACTCTCCACTTCACCTCCTCAGGCACCCCCTAATGGGGAGTGGGAGGGGAAAATTGTTACTGGCAGATGAAGGTGGAAGTCTAGGCTTCCCATCATCACATGATTTCTATTGATACCACAGTGGCTATGGTGGTGTTGGGAAGTCCCAGCTCCCTTCTTGACCTTCTATGATGCCATTTCAGTAAGGGTGTTGGAGTGCCTAATAGTAGCCTAGCTCTCCCCCACCTTTGCTGGTGTGGATTGAGGTGGGGCCACAATTTTTTTCCAAGGTGTTTGTCTGGCATACAGCCATTACTGTCTAAAAGGTTTCTGTCTTGCTAGGCTGCCCCTTCCCAGGTTTTTTTCTGTGCCCATTGGGACTTCTAGGTTGCTGGTTTCTTCAGCTCCAAGACTGTGAAGTATTCAACAAAAAGAAGACTGAGGGAGTTCACCACTATGTTTTTCTTTGGGTCCCAAGGTCTCTAGCCACTCTGTCTTCTTCTCTGCTCCTTTCAGAGTATTCTTACGTCTGTTATATATAATAGTCAATGTTTTTAGCTGTACTTAGTGGGAGGAATAGGGAAAAGAATGTCTATTCCATCTTCCTGGAAGTGGAAGACCTAAAGTAAGATATCTACATATATTTTTTTCTTCTAAATTTGCAGCATCTTTTCCACTTTTAGAGAGAAAGTGCAAGTTTCTGGTATGAAAACTGCACTGGCAGAGTATGGAGACAACATATTGTTCAAAACAAAAATGCCTGCCTTCTTGACAGTGCATTTTTTTGAAAAGTTTCTCTATCTCTATAGCTATTTTATGATTCAGAACCATTTAGTACCTTCATGATGTTGTGTATCATTATTGCATTTCACAATATAAGTGCAACTTCCGCTTATATCAAGCTCCAAAACATTTTTATCGCCCCAAAAGAAAACCCCCAAATTATGCTTTGAAGGTACAATCTCAAGACAATGCTTAATAATGCGAGAATAGAAAGTGAAGACAATGTGGACATGAATTGAAATTGTGTATATGTCTGCACACATGGTAAGAAATGATTATTTCTTCTCCAAACTAGTTACTTTCTCATACTTTTATAAAAGGCTAAGTATGGTAACTATTACTGCTCCAAAAGATGGATAATAACTTCATTATTAGAAATTAGGTCACAAATGTAGTAAAAAGTTCTGCCTCAGAAGAGAATGAAGAAGCTCAACATAATGTTTTTCCCTTATTTGATGTGGTCTGGATTGTGTGGAAACTCCTGATCCATTGAGTTAGCGTACACTTAATTTGGGAGTGTAATTAGATTCAGAGGCCTTTTTTTTTTTTTTTTTTTTTACTAAATAGAGGCACCCTAGGATAGAATATATATATATATGATTATGGATTTGGGCCAATAAAGTGCTCCTGTCAATTTACCTAACACTGACCTTTTGATGTTTTCCTTCACTTGACATGCATAGCAGTTAACAAAGTGTTCCCAAGTTCTTTTCTCCACATGATACCAAACAAATATTTTGATTAACTTTTTGTCCTGAATTAGTATCATTAAAACACAACCTTACTCTTTCATCAGAGCTGATTCTGCTACTTTTTTTTTAAACTGGAAATTGCCACCAAAATTTGAATTAAAATTTCATTTTCTAGATGAATCTTAGTCCATTCATTCAGCAAATATTTACATAAAACTATTTTTCTTTCAATAATTTCAGGCATATTTGGTACTACAAAGATGAAGCATGTGTTGATCCTTTCTTCAAAGAAGGTACACTTCATTTATGGAAATAAGATACAGCAATAACAGTAATAAGACAATAAAAATAATAGGAGATACAAGAAAAGAATATATGAAACAAACAGGTAGATACCTAGAATAGGTACAACTATATACATTTTTGCAGCTATGTTCTCCATTCTGGCTGGTTAGGATATCTGTTCTGATTGGTAGTAAACTGAGTATTATACCCTATTAAATATTTTAAATGTCACCTTAGGGATGAGGGGAATTTTAGTGTATAAAAGGAAAATAAATTCAATTCTGCCAGAGCTTTGTGAAAAGAAAGAAAAAAATGGAAATAAATGGAAATAAGATCAGAATTATAGGTGGGAATCATTATTTTCATTGGAAAATGACAATCTGGAACCTATACTATATTTATAGGAAAAGGGAAAATTACTGAAAACATTTGAAAACATTTGAATAAGAAAGTAGCATGGTCCTAGCTGGAATTCAAATTATGGTTGTACCTAGAAAATAAACTTTTTTAAACAAAAAATTTTAATTAAGAAAACATTAGTAAAATCCCCAAATCCAAAAACTTAAAAAAAAAAAATAGTTCTTGAGGCTTTGGGAAATATAATGATTAAGACTGTGGTAGATTGAATTATGTACTTCAATTTAGATGTGTTTTTAATATATGTCCTTGTGGTCATGGACTCATTGTAAATAGGACTTCTTCAAGTTCTTACTTTTAGTTAAGGTGTGGCCCCAGTGAGTGAGGAAGACCTTAAGCCAGATTACTGGAGTCCTTTATAAACAGAAGAAATTCAGAGTCAGAGAGAGCCAGGGGGAAAGGGAGGAGCCGGAAGCTGGAAGTCAGAAGTCCATGAACCAGGAAGAGAAAGAAGACAGCATCACTGGGAAAGCCAGGGAACCTCAAGGATTGCTGATAAGCCAGGACCAGAATTCCACCAATCCTGAGAGGAAGCGAGCCTTCTGGCCTCTGAATCTGAGACAGTAAGTTTCTATTGCTTAACCCAATCAGTTTGTGGTATTTTTGATAGTTGTTATTTTCTTTTATTTAAGGATTCCCATCACATCTACCAAGAATAAGGCTGATCGATTTTGATAGGAACATTTATATTATATGTTAATATTTAACATACCTGAAGGTTAGCAAAGTAGATACAGATTGATTCTTTAGTATTCTTAATGTCTCATTTTAATGAGTAACTTGATTTTTAAATGTATCAACATGAACATGAAATATTATCTCATGTTCATTTTTATTTTATAAAACAGTCAATGTTTCCTGCAAATGAAATGAAAGAGTAAGGCAAATTGAAAGATTGAGATATTTCATTTTTTCATGTCTGTTGATAAAGAGAAACAAATCTACATGTTGACTAATTTAATATCAATGATTTATAGTCTTATTCTGTTGGTCAATGTAATTGTGTCCTATTACTTATGGAATTGTCAATTTTATGAATGAAATTCATATTCAAAAATTTTGGATGTTGTTCTGGGCCTCATTTTCCTATTTGACTATACTACCAAATCATGGTACATTAAAAAACACTAAATTCAAAATAAAATACAAAACAAAATAAAATTTAATTAAAATAATTTTATATACATGAAAAGAAAATCTTCTAATTATCATCAGGATATATTGCTGGCAATATAATGACATAAACTAAATATGTAACATAATGCAAAGTGAGTATTTGACAGTTTTTCTGAGCAAGTTTTATTTTCCTAAGACTAGAGCCAATTATTGGCTTCCAGAAACACGTTACATTTTGCATAGGAAGAATCATAATGAAAAGAGTATGCAAAGCCATAGTGGATAACTTTAAATTAAGCCTAAGAAAGATGTTTGTTTCACTTACTGAAAGTGGTTAAACCTAATGATTTTTATTCATAAACAGAACAATTTAAGTTTCAAGTTGGCAGTATAATAAAATCAATTTTCATTTTATGTGTGTATATTCAACATTTCCCAATATCTTTTTTCTATGACTTATCCCTATTTATTTATTTATTTCACCATGAAAGTAGAGGATAGTATATTATTCATATGTTCACCAAACCCGTGATTATCATTTTATGATATTCTGCAGATTTTACTTTGCTGTGTTGCATAATTACTATGCTTTGATGAAATGTAATAGACATAAGTAAAAATGGTATAAAACGAGATGAAATGAACACCTGTTCAAGGCCACCTAATAATATAATCTTCAAGGTGACCCAATGCAATCACTGCCTACACAAAGATTTTTATTAGTTCCCATATTATTAGCAAAGGTATTAATAATTATATGGTAAATATTGGCTCATCATGGATAACAATAGACTAATAAAGTGCTTCAATGATTCATATGTCTTTTTAAAGTACACATATTATGGGGACAACTTCAGAAATTCTGATGTCCATGCTTCAATATGACATTTAACAAATGAGTGAGTTTAGAGTAATTTAATATAATTTTTTAGAAGACCAGTTTTCCTTTGAAGAATAAAACTTAAAAAATATTACTTTCTTATTCTGGGTTCCCTAGGAAAGATATCCTGAGGCAATAAATCTAAGAACTAATATTTTATTGGAAACCCAAGTGAATGAGTTGCAAACCCAAGGGAACAAGAGAGAAAGAATAAGGGAGGTGGGACAAGAAAGCAGGCCAAATAAATATAAAGGGGTGCATTAACAAGCTGGCTGCCATTTTGTAACAAGAGCTCATCCTTGAGCTCCCTTCTCTCCCTCATCTCTCAAGGGTTAAAGTCTTCTCCCCAGAGGATTAATTTCCCTGAATTTTCAAGATATATTACCCAGACTTTCAGGAAGCTCTAGGGAAGTCTGAAGCTCAGTAGACCCAGATTTGCAAGTTCATGAGAGCCTTACCTGGTAGTCAGCACTGTAAGAGCTACAGAGGTGGTTATAGAAACCTGTGCCCGACAGCAGGACAATGTATCTAGCACCCAAGTGGCTGAGACCCAGTGTGCTGGGGTTAATGAAAACTTAACCATACATATTTAGATTGATGTATAACTGAGTTCATTATATTCACTTTCCCCCATATGTCTTGTTTTTATTTGAGGGTTATTATCATCCAAAGAATAATTTTCATAATAAAATAATCATGAATATTGTTTTAAAAATTTTAGGGAATTTTACTTTTTTAAGAAACAAGTCACATTAGCTAATCTTTAGTCTTCAGGACCTTCAAGAAGGGAGAACCATGGGTTTTCCCTTCAATGAAAGTCACATAGGCTTAATGACTGGAAAGGGACTTGTGTATGCTATTAAGTATCTATTAATAAAGTTATGCCTAAAAGGGAATTCCTATCACTTCCTGGATTAGGCCCAGATATCCACATGGTCCAAGCCTGGAGAGGATGGTATGGTTAAATCTCTCAGGATGGTGGTGATGATGGAGGTAGGAGTTGTTTCCTCATTTTGTAAATCCCTCTTTTCAAAATTTGCTCTTTTGTGCAAAAGAAGTGAATTTTATATATTGTTCAGCTACTGTCTAAGTGTATTCAAAGTGTTGCAGTTTTATTGAGCTAGAGTCACAGACCATACAGTCATCCAAAATGTACAATCAGTTGTTCAAAGTATCATCATACAGTTGTGCATTCATCTCAGCAGTCAATCTTTGAACATTTTCATTACTCATCTGTCTATACACTGGACAAAGGGAGTAAGCCATAAAGTTCTCTACAATCACATGGTCATACCATAAAAGCTGTACCGTTATATGATCGCCTTCAAGAATCAAGCGTACTGGGTTGCAGTTCAACAGTTTCAGCTATTTCCTTCTAGCCATTCCAACACACCAAAAACTTAAAAAAAAAAAATCTATATAATGCATAAGAATAACCACCAGAATGACCTCTTGACTCCATTTGAAATCCCTCAGTGCCTGAAACTTTACTTTGTGTAATTTTTCTTCCCCTATTGGACAAGAAGGCTTTCTCAATCCCATGATACTAGGTCCAGACTCATCCCTGGGAGTCATGTACCATGTTGCCAGGGAGATTTACCTCCCTGGGAGTCATGTCCCATGTAGGGGAGAGAGCAATAAGTCCACCTACCATGTTGACTTAGAGAGAAAGGCCACATCTGAGCAACAAAAGAGATTCTCTGGGGGTGACTCTTAGGCACAATTATAAGTAGGCTTAGCCTCTCCTTTGCAGAGGAGGTAACAGCTATAAGAGCTTACAGTCTAGGAACCTTTACCATACGCCTTCCCCTGATAATCTATGCTCTCAGATTCAAATTGATATGTAATCTTTATTATTGTTTCTAGGATGCAGCTGCTATTAATGAGTAAAACTTAACAAAACAGTCAAAACGTATCTGAACACATTTTCCTCTAATGACAAGGGTCTAAAATATCCTTTAAGGCTTGCCCTTAAGAAGCCTGTTACTGTAAAGGAACTTCAAGGGCTCGGCCTACTAAAATTGGTAGTCCCCAATGTTTGTGAGAATATAAGGAATTCCCCTGGTGGTTAAATTTAATATTTCCATATTTTTCCCCAGTCCCTCCAAGGAGCTTTTCAGAAACTTTTTTATCCTCTGCCCAACTTACTCTGGGATGGACTGCCTAGTGCATCACACCAACCTGTTTGTACAGTTGCCTCACACCAACCTGTACAAACAAACCAGATCTCACTCCCTATTCAAGTTTCCATGTAATTATGGTGCTTGAATAAACTGACCATACAAGTTAAATTATATAGCGTGCTACAGAAAATAAAGATTTTCCACCAAATAAACATCTCTACCTTTGGTCTCACATAGAAATTGAAGTTTTAAAACACAGTCAATATCATCCTCTACCCTTAAGTCTGATTTATCTTAGTCCTAACCAAAGGCCATTTTCTTCATATCTCTAATTGAAGTCTGATCTCTTTTTCAGCCTCTTTAACATTCGCTGTGCGGGGTGATGTTGACATTCATAGCTACAGAACTATAGCTCTGAGTCTCGGGTGTTACATAGATACCAGAAGTTCCAGGGACTGACCAGGTTATACATAAGAGCTTAGCATCTCAGAATCTAGAAATAATGATTACAACTCAGGAATAGAGGTAACAGCTGTAAGAGCTTAAAATCTAGGAACCATTACAATAAGCCTTCCCCTGATAACTTATGCTCTCAGATTCAATTTGATGTATAGTCTTTATTATTGTTTCTAGAATGCAGCTGCTATTAACAAATAAATCTTAAGAAAAACAGTCAAAACATATATAAGCACATTTTCCTGCAATGACAAGGGTCTAAAATATCCAGAAAACTGCTCCTGAGAATTAAGATGGCTTCACTATATGTGTATATGTGTATTAAGTGGTATGATAGGAAGAAAAACAATGCAATGTGCTTGGAAATATATATCACTCATTGGGTCTACAGCATAATTTTTGTAGGACCAAACATATACAGACAGCAGTTTTATTATATTTATTAGCTTTAATGAATTTCCATTTAGTAATTTTACATATTTGTTGCTTGTTGCAGAGGCTGTTTAATGTAAAATAAAGGGGGTTTTGTCTATACCTAGTAAAGAGACTAGTAAAAAGACTTGAAAAGAAAAGCGAATATTACTAGAAATATTTGAAACAGTTTGCTCAATTACTTCTTCTCACATGAGATTGTGGTTTTATTTTAACAAAGAACGCAGTCCCTCTACCCAAATAACCAAACCAAAACAAAACAGAAACATCTCTACTACTGAAATTAAAGTTGGAAAGTTAATTTGAATGCACAGCCTTAATGCATCTCTGTTGAGGACTGAGAGGCTCCAATAAATAGCTCCCCTTCCTTTGCCTTAATTTAGAACAACTGAAGGAGACTATGGAGGAATAAAATGCCACTCACGTTACGGGTTAATGCAGGTGTAGAAAATGCGACTGTGGGAATATTAGCTCCGTGGATTTTCTCATGCTGCATTGGAGAATCCGGCAGACTTGTTCCAGGCAGCTGGAATTCTACAGGTCTCCCCTAGTCGGGGCTGTTCCTTTAAAGTTTAATAAAAGAGGAACAGAACATATACTTCCTAAGAGACAGCTGTCTCTGAAGAAAAAAGGTTGAGGAAGGAGCTGAGCCGTGCGTGTCTGCGTTTTTCTCCGCAAATCACAAACGAGATAAGTCACACCTTCCTTGAGTAGAAGTAAGTAAGAAGGTGGAGACATTCTGAGAGCATTGTGCTAACTGAATCTCTGACTTTCTGACTGGCAACAGAGGAGTGGATCCGTGTGGATGCATGTGTTTAATTAATGAAAAATGAACTCCTAAAGTTTTCATTATTCAAGCTTATAGAACTTAAATTAAGCATTTTATATTGATAAACCAAGTCAAACACAAACTGCTTCCTCTATCAGCTTCAACGTTAGATTTGAAGCCTTTCTTCTTCTTTAACTGGTTATTATGTCAGACATATCCTGGAAGATGTTGCTTTGGTGAGGCTTAATCATAAAATACAGTTCTCCAGATTTTCACTATGAAAGCATTACAGGACTTTGTGGGCCACTTCAGAAAAGGAATTTAATTGATTCTTAACTCATCCATAATAATAGGCTTAGTATTTGTTCACCTCTGTGGCCAAGGTCATACTCTCCAGCAGTTAATGTAATTTGGTTATGGGAGTAGACATGGCCAGCAATATCTTCCTCAGATTTCAAAAGTATGGCAATCCTTTTCTGTAGGATTGATAGGGAAACTTTCTTTTGGTCACTTATTTACTTTCTGTACAAATCTGTAAAAGAGACTTGATGTACCTTTATGAGATTCTAGCATGTCATTTCCCTTAATGTTGTTTGATATCAAAGTCTAAAGTTCTTATTTTCCCGCAGTTGATCAGGTATACAGATATTTCTTGCTTAAACTTATTCAAATGATTCAGGGTTTAATTTCTTCTGCTAAATGCCTCTTTTGATATGATGGGAGAGGAGGTATTAGGTTAATTGAATTCTGTTTCTTTTTTTTTTTTTGTTTTTTTTTTGCAATGTATATATTTGTATTGCTTTGTTGTAACTTGTGAATTTGTATCCCAGTTTGATGGCTGTAAGCCTTTCAATGCTGTTTCTTACCACTCACAGCTCTATATCATCATCTTGTTGTGTTCAATTTTTTTAAACTTCTTCGCTTTTCTCAAACCTATCATTCATGATGGGATCCAGAATTTACAAAAAGATAACTTGTATTTAGAAAGTGAGAGTTTTGCTTTGTACCTGATTGTATTTGGCAGTTGTCTATTTGCATGTAAATGTTTTGACAAGAATAAAGTTACCATCAGTCATCATGAAAAAAATCTCTTCAAATAGAAATGAGAGGGATGTTTTCATTGTTTATGTACAGTTTAAGAAAGAATCTGTCCTTTATAGTCTAGTTACAGGGCTTTGACTTTATGATTAAATAGGACCAGCTAGGGATTTTGAGGGACTTTAAAAGCATGGTAGGTATGCCTATAAAATAAATATTAAATTAATATAAAGCAATATCTACATTCAAATTTGGGCTTCAACTTTCAATAAAGTCATTTCGGAATTTATGGTTTCAATTGCTGCTATTATTTTTCAATTATCCTTTTCAAATTTCATTTTTGTAATTTCCTTCAAAGCTTCCTTTTGAAGAGAATCCATGGTTGCACATATGTATAAAGCAGGTGAGATATTCGTTGCCATATTTGGCAAAGAACTCATATCATCCAGTTGCTTAATGTCATTTTCATGGTAATGATAACTCGTATTTATCAGAAGCTTAATACATGTCAGAAACTGTTTAAAGAAATATGCATGCATTAATGAATTTAATCTTCACCACAATCTTTGATCTAGTTGCCATTATAATTTCCAGGCAGAGGGAAATTAAGAAACTAGACCAAAGAAATAGAGTCAGAACTTGAACTTAAGAAGTCTAGCTTTAGAACATTACAACATACTACCTCTCTAGACAAAAATGACACTTATTCTAAAGAAATGAGCTGGATTTCCTTATGTGGTTCTTAAATTGATTCCTAAACTGGGACATAAAGGCAGTATCAAAAGAGTTTTATAGGAATACACTGTATGACTCTATGCCTATCAATATAATTTTTGAAAGTGTGTGCTTTTTCTAGAAAGCATACAAATAACAAAATTATCTAAAAAATGCAGAAAATTAAATTCTTTTTCAGGTTACTGCAGCCAGTTACTTTTCTCAACATTTCTAAGGAGCTATAATTTCTATATGATACAAATGGCAACAGATCATTGAAAAAGTTGGGGAAATCTCCAATTTATTTTATGGAGTTAGTATAATCATGATATTAGAATCTCTCATATCATAAAATAGAAAAATGCAGCACAATTGTACTTCAGTAGATGGATGTGAAATCTCTAAATAAATAGCAATTGACTAAGTCTTACAGCATATTCAAGATTGCATTTACAAGCTGCTGTATCAAGTGTTATTTGTAAGATAAAAATGGATAATTCAAAAAAGAAATTAAAACTTTTTTAAAAGAGTGTATTTATTAGATAATACAATATATTAGCCATTAAAATTCTGCTGAAGGGTAGTTCAAAAATTTTCCTTTAGCAGCAGAAAATTTTTTCCAAATTCATTTTAATACACAATCTGATATATAAAGTAGATAGTTACTGGCATGTTCTGTTTGCTATGAGGATGAAGTATTGGAACTATGCCCATCAAGCTTTTTCTCTGGGCATAGCTTTCTTCTGGGCATAGCTTTACTCCATAAGAACCAGAAGGCACTAGAAAAGTAATAAAAAACAAATATTTAATTATATGTAAAAAGTGTTATATAATATTGCTAAAAGAATAAAGATGGCTCCAAAACAGTTAGGGTATTATGGTTCCATTTCTAGAAACAGAATATGTATTTAGTCCACAAATACTGAGTTTCAATTATGTGCTGTGTAATACCTTATTGTTATTATTTTTCTGCTTTCTTCTTTTTGGTGATTACATTAGTTTGTAATATGAAGTGTAGATACTTTTCAGTCTGTTTTTACAGAAGTGTTTTAAAGTAGAGTCAAACATTCATATCTGATTTATATTCCTTTCTCTGGAGTTGTTCCTACTCTACCTCCCCAACCCCAACCCCATGCGACTATTTTCAAGGTCTGGTTGCCAAAGTCACACACTTTTCCATGCTAGTTTTTCTTGGCCTCTCTGGGGCATTTCCTGACTTTTCTGCCTCTTCCTACCCTGGAAACATTGTTTGCTTAATTTATACTCCTAGTCCTCTTCTCTTTCCATTCTCCCCAGAAAGCCTTTCGGTTCCTATGACTTCATTGCTGTTTGCATGAAGATTACTCCCAAATTTGTATATTCAGTCCAAAGCTCTCCATAGAGTTCCAGACACTTATATATCTTTTCTTGAGGGTGCCACAGGTCTTTGAATTAAATGGAATTAATTAGCTCCCCAAATGAACTTATCTTCTCCCTAAAAACTGCTCCTCTCTTTGTATTTTCAAATGTTTATTAAGGAAATCACTGTTCACATATTTTGTGAGCCAGTACTTAACCATGGCTAATGATTCTCCAAGTTGTATCAATTCTAGCTTTTATACATCTTTAAAATTTTTCTCCACTTTTCAATTTCTCATAAAAGGTAATGAATAAGGGAAGAATGAGTGTAGTCACAAAGAAAAGAATAAAAAGAAGTACATGTAAATAATACAATTCACCTGTAAAGTAAACATATGAAGATTGTTTTTGCTATAATTTGCAAACCTTATTTTGCACTGTCACTCTGTGCCTTGTGTTGCATGTATTTGAGCCTGTGTTCTGCATCTATTACATTGCCCTAAACAATTTTTTATTTTAGTCATCATAACTCACTATTACCAGGACTGCATCTATTATAGTAAGCACTTAAATATTTGTGAGATGAATAAGTAAACAAGAGAGAGGGGGAGATATGCTTGATTGTGGAAAGTGATGACATAATTGGAATAAGATAGAGTTTGAAATCAAACAACAAAAAGGGTCAACCATAATAAAAAGTAAAGGGCAATGATTTATGTTGAGGTCACATTTCAAGTTTATGAAGAGATAATGTTCATCACTGTACTGACGAATAACAAATATCTGTTTACCTTAACTTGTTGGTACAAGTTAATGGAATCAAAAGGAGTAAATACTCCCAGAGCTATTTGTTATATATAAACTTCAAAAGAAATACTTAGTTTCTTTCATAATATGACACTTATGTCGACTCTGGTCAACTAAATTTTACTTAAGTGATGATTTCATCATATTCCTGTAGCTAATTTTATTTCTCATGTCTAAGGTGTAAACTATGATGGAGTTAATTGCCTTTTGACATATGGCTTACTTGATTCAAACACTGTGGTGAACTGGTCCCCTATTTGGAGACAGTCTAGGCCTCCCCAACAAAAGGCCACTAGTTTAAGTAGTTCTAGATAATAACAAAATGGCATTATGATTACTTTAGTGCTCTAAAATGGCTTGATACTCTTCAAATCTCAAATACAAATGAATTGGGTCTCTTCCATCTGGACCTTCTGTTCTTAGCTATTATTTCTTTATAAATGGGATGTAGACTTCGGAAATATATTTTATACATTCTTTGTACATTAAAATTTCAGTTATATTTCCAACTTGTAAGTATTAAAACAGTGGGAACATATTGGATTTTAGTAGTTAAAAAGAAGGAAACATGACATGCCACCATTTCTGTCATGAAGATCCTCCACCTGGACATGTTGATTTCTCTCCATCATGCAATTCTTTAGAGAATGCTCTAATTGTTCACCAAGAAAAGCATTCTATCATCATTCTTTGCTTCTATCTTTATAACAGTGAATCACATAAATGTAACTTCGTGTTTTAACTATGATAACCTTAAACAGCCTCTGTGATATAGACACTAAAGCTCTCATAATTCTTTGTTAATTTAAACTCGTAAGATTACTCTGATATCTCAGTAAAAAAAAAAATGGGGGGAGGTCACTCATTTTAAAATAAATGTCTTATGAATTACTTGTATAGTTATATATTTTATTGC
Organism: Choloepus didactylus; assembly: GCF_015220235.1. Taxonomy (NCBI): domain Eukaryota; kingdom Metazoa; phylum Chordata; class Mammalia; order Pilosa; family Megalonychidae; genus Choloepus; species Choloepus didactylus. The sequence continues at coordinate 23,113,213 of NC_051311.1, forward strand.
ATGATAACTGACCTGTAAGAAACTTGCAGAGAGTGAAGGAAACTACATGTTATAGTAGAAAGAGTGTTTGTTTCTTCTCATTATCACCATGTCTTTTAATCCATTTTCTCACCAAATGAAATAGCAAGAAATTCAAATATTTATTTTGTTGATATGTTTTACAAAAGTGGACCTCAGCCAGGTTTCAAGACCAGGCTTGCCATGTAACGCTTGTGGAAATATAAGCCTTAATTTCACTTGGTCTTGCAGTAAATATCAGTAATGTGCTGGGGTGGTTTTATACCGTTTAACTGCACTTGATGTGCTGGCAAGCATGTAGCCAAAGTCATCTGAAGAATCAGGTCAGAGGGTGGCCATGAGTATATGAAAAGCCCTAAGATACTGTCAAGGGGCATGAAGAATACTGACAAAGTCTTCCCTTTATCTGGATGATTCCCCTTGCGAGTCTTGGGGGACCTGGACAGCTACACCCCCAGGTAAATATCTTCATATTCTTTGAAATTAAAGAAACTTCAAATCTTCTATGGTGTCTGCTGGTGCCTTTCTGTCAATCACATTGCTTTAATTGCCTTAAGATCTTTGATAAAATTTAGGCTTTAGGAAACATGGGCTAGTTTATAAAGATTCATTTTTTAAGTGGTGTTTGCTGTGAAAATACAACTGCATTTGGAAACAAATTATTGTATCAAAAAGTGAATGGTTTAAATAAATGTTTTTATTGAAGTGACATGCAGTTGAGAATGTTGTCATTTATAGAGCATAGCTTCACAATTTGCAGCTTCATAGAAGAATGTGACTGTCTTGGAAAGAATCAAGATGGCAGGAAAGAGAATCAAACATGTTTATGGAAAACAAAAGAAGATGCCAGGTTTATGTGGTCTTCTAACTACCAGCAAATGTTGCTGTTTAACTGCAAATATGATCATTGGGGGTTAACTTGGTTGTATTCCTGTTGATTTTCCAAACAGTCCTCTTTCATATTTCCCCCCCTTCAGATACCTTGTCAATTATTGCCCACCAATTGCGCTCATTTCAGAGCCAACTGCAGGTAATGAGATGCTGATTGGGGATTCTAGAATTTACTTGCTGATGATTATGTGTTATTTTAACAGGAGAATGACAATAATTTCCTGTAATGCCACTTGTTAAGGTAATTATGCTATAATTGCCTTATCAAGGTGTCATAGAAGAGAGGGGAGAAATTCCAAGATTTCACAGCTGCTGTCATGCTCCCTTAAGTGTTATCTTGAAACTGCATTGTCAGCCATCAGGATAAATCCCTTCCAGTTGTTTTAAATCTGAGCAATGTTGTCCTGGATAGGTTATGTCACTTATGTTGATTTTTCTGTCTTAATATAAAAGGTATGTGGTGAATTAAATGCAAAAAAAATTATAGATATACTTAAACATGTTTAAATTGCAATGAAACTGAAAAGTTATTTGTAGAAAATGTGTATTTAAGAATAAGTTAAATTTTAATAAACATAAAGACATGAAAATATTTGCATCAAAAAATGTGTTTTCATGTTAAAATGTAACTGAAGATGTTTTTAAGAGTAGGGAAGACAAAAAAATAGCATTATCTTTGTTGAAGCTTATAGTTCCACAGTGAAGAGTAATTATTTGTTAGTGTAAGTAAACCTTATATGTTTATCACAGTTATTAATAACACAAATAATATTCAGTAAATATGGGATACCATTCTAAAATATAAAGCAAAATAATACTAAATTTAAGAAATTCAAATATATTTTCTCTACATATTAAGAATCAGTAGATTTATTTCAATTAGTGCAGCTGAAAATAACCACAAATAAAAACTGGCTTGTGTTATTGCAGTTCTACCCCAACTTACTCCCATATTTCAACTTCATTTATTCTCTGTTATAATCAACAAATATTTAAAACACATCTATTATATACAAAGGGTTGTGCTAAGAGCTATGGGACACACAAAGTTTGGTTCCTGTTTAGCTAGGGATATGAAAACATAAAATGACAACTAAAAATTTAGTCATTCAACAGGTATTTATTGCAGCCCTCCTTTGTATTAAGCATGGCTCTGTATGTTGGGAATGAAATGGTAAACAAAATAGACAAAACTCCTTGCCTTAGCTAAGCTTGCATTTTATTTGGAGGAGCAGACAATAAGAAAGATAAAGAAGTAAAAAAGTATGCTAGATAGTGGCATGTGATAAAGAGGAAGAATAAAGCAGAGAGAGTGAAGGAAGGTTGGCGTTTTTAGATAGTCTGACATATAAAGAAGGCAACTTCTGAGTACAGACTAGATATAATTGAAGTTAGCTATGTGATATCTGGGAGGAAAACCAACAGAATGTGCATAGATCCCAATGCAGCCTGTTGGTGGAGTATTTGAGAAATAACAAGGAAGGACTTGTGGCTTAAGTGTAAAGAACAAGAAGAAGAAGCAGATAATTTCATACAGGAAACTGGGGCTCAGAATATGTAGCAACCCATGAGGTCACCCTAGAATTCAGTTTTTACATTGAGGGATGGGCATCTATCAGGGCCTTTTGACCAGAGATTCTACAGCCTACAATTTTACAGGATCATTCTGGCTGTTGTGTTGGGAATAGATTACAGGACGAACAAGGGCAGAAGTTAGGACACCAGTTAAACTATTGAAATAATCATGTGATTGGTAAGTTGATGATACTGGCTTGGACCATGGCAGTGGCACAAAAAGTAGATGGAAGTCCTACCTGGTTTCCTGAGAGAACAAATGTAGGTAAGTAAAGGAAAAAAAAAGTCAATGGATCAGGTCAAGGCTTTAGCGTGTTTAGCAAGAAAAGTAGAGCTGTCATTGTCTGAATGGGGATAATTGCAAGAGGAGCCGGTTTGGAAGAAAAATATCAGAAGTTCAGATTTATACCTGTTAACTTGGAGGAGTTATTAAGAAATTAAGTAGAAACATCAAGAAGGCAGTTATATATATGGATCTTATAATCTGGGGAGAGATAGCAGAAATTTGTGCATATTTGTTTTTGTAGAATGGGAGATTTTCAAGATGTGTAATAGAAATGTTTCAAGGGGGAAGGATAGCGTGTAAAAGAGATAGAGTCACTGAAAAGCAAAATCATTGAAGGACAGAAGAAAAGGCTAATGTCAAGAGTATATGTTGACATTAGCTTTTGGTAGAAGGGTTATTCCCTCCCCTTTCAATATATGTGAATGAGATGATGGGAGCAGAAGCAGACAGGGAAGGACAAGGCATTTTCTGTCCAATACATATTTGTGGGATAGTATTTGGAAATATTACCCTATACATGTTTTCTCCTGTATATTTTTAAAACCCTGCATCCTCTTTTTTTTTTAAATCAACATTATGCAGCCAAGCTTTGTTGCCACAGTAAATGCGGACACGAAGGAACCTAAAAAGTGTCAACCTCTTGAATTTTGAGCTCCCAATAAAATATTTAAAAATAAAAGTTGAACAATAGTTTGAAAGTCAAAGCACTTTTGATTTCTAAAAGCCAAGTTTTGTTGGGAGGGATTTTTTTTTAAGTATTGGAATTAAAAACAGCTTAGCTAGTTGTAAAATCCAGAGGATTCGGAGCATAGAATATAAATCATAATCCATTGAGTTGTGGAGAATCTGAGAAGTAAGGGTTATTTTACCTTCCAAAGTGTGAGAGTTCAGTTATCAGGCAGAAAGGGGATCATGGGGAATGTAACCCCTCCACTAAATACATGTCTTGTTTTCTTCAGGAATGGAATGGGTTTTAACTAGATCTTAAACTGTAGATAGGATTTTAGGGAGAAGCAGTTGGGAAGAATGTTCAAATTGTGACCAAAACCATAGAGGGAGAACATGTAAGATATTGCAAAGAGTAATGAATGTCAGGAATTTTAATTTTTAAATGATATTTTCTTCTATCTTATTCAACCTCATCCCTTAACTACTTTTCCTCATTTACCTCACTCTTTCCACACCACACTGATTTTGTATCTGTTTATCTATCTACCTACCCACCTGCCTACCTACCTGCCCACCCACCCACCTATCTGGGATGCAGCAAGAGCTTAGAGGTTGTCTGGGTGCCTGAGCAGAGACCCAGTGTCTCAGTTTCTTGGGGTGAAGCCATGTGGGGAGAGTGTGTGTTAGAAATGCCTGACACTTTCAAGGCCAAGAAACAGAGAAAGACCAGTCCGTGCCTCATTTCTAGGCCTAGAGAGACAGCAGTTCTCTTAGAAGTGCTCTAGTTCTGTCAGGACTCCAGCAACGTAGTTGGATGCTGAGTCCTGTGCAAATGTAATGGGGCACAACCTCACAGAATCCCTTTCATCCCACTGGATAAATTGGTCCACTGTAGCTTGCTCACAGAGAACATGCACATGTAGAGAGCCCCAAAGCCTAGAAGAGACTTAGTGGATTCCTTCTCTCCACATTGACCTCCACTGAAGTGCAAGTAGAGCTTCTTCATGCCCACTTTTTACTAAGCCCATGAACTCTGAACCTTCCTATTATAAACTGAAGGAATTAAGATATTGTGCTGGTTTGAATCTATTATGTCCCCCACAAAAGCAATGCTCTTTAATGCAATCTTGTGCTAGAAGACTTATTAGTCTTTTGATTAGCGTGGAAGGTTTGATTAGGTTGTTTCCATGGAGAGGTAACCCACTGTGCCAGTTTGGAAGTATTATGTCCCCCAAAATGCCATTATCTTTGATGCAATCTGTGGGGGCAGACTTATTAGTGTTGATTAGATTGGAACCTATTGGTTCAGTGTTTCCATGGAGATGTGACTCAACTGTGGGTGAGACCATTCATTGGATAATTTCCATGGAGATGTTGCCCCACCCATTCAGGGAGGTTCTTAATTGGATCACTGGAGTATTTTAAAAAGAGCCACACAGTGCAGATACTGGAGAAGCTGTGAGTGACATTTTGGAGAGAGCTGCAGCCAAGAGGGACATTTTGAAGAACACACAGGAGCTGAGAGAGGAGCTGTAATGCAACCTGGGATCAGCAGACACAAGCCACGTGCCTTCCCAGCAAACAGACATTTTCCAGATGCCATCGGCCTTCCTTCAGTGAAAGTATACTTGTTGACACCATAGCTTGGACACTTTTATGACCTTAAGACTGTAACTTTGTAGCAAATAAACCCCCTTTATAAAAGCCAATCCAGGGAGAACCAGGATGGTGGCTAGGAGAGACTGGGCAAAAAAACACCTCCATGAAAAACACTAGATAAAAGCCAGAAAGTGACCCAGAACACCAGTTCCAGTGATGCACCAGCTGGACAAGTTCTGCTAAATCCACCGGGACTGTGCACTTGGTGAAACTGGGAGTCTGCATTCTGAAACTAGAGTGAGTAAGCCTGCTGAATATCTGGCAGCCATGCTGCGTTGTGGGGAGACCATGGATTGGTGTTTGTAGGCAGACAAGTTCTTTTTTAAAAAACCCAAAAGCAGCTGCAGATATGGCAGCAAGAACCACATAGTGAAGCGCGGCAGCAACGGGCTGTGCCAACGCCTCAATTTCTGGTGTGGAAGATAGACTTCTGCACACCTGCTGCTAATTGTCTCAGAGTGAGGAAGGCAGAGGGGAGCCAAAAGAGGAAAATAACCATGCCCCTTGCAGTCATCTTCCCCGCAGGCTGGGAACGCTCCTGCCTGGTGCCAGTGCCACAGCCCAAAGCTGTGCCAGGAAACCCAGTGTGACAGGAAGTGTTTCCAGCATCATGCACACATGCCACAATATCAGGCGTGGATAATAGCCTTTCACACACCCACAGCTAATTGTCCTGGAACTGGGAAGGTGGAGCTGTGTGAAAAGAGGGAAATTAACATGCCCCATACAGCCATGCTTACAGCAGACTGAGAACGCACCTACACGGCCTGGTGGCCCAGAACTTCCCTTGAGGGCTGGTGCACACTAGTGATGTAGCACAATCTTCCCTCAGCAGAGGTCCTAGAAGGGCATGGCTTGGAAGAGGGACACACACAGAAATCCCAGAGACCATGTGCCAATACCAAGGACTTGTGGGTAAGCGGCAGAGACAATCTGTTTAGAGTCTTGCAACAGCCTTACATCTGCAGGAGCACTTGGGAGGTTTGATAATTAAAGCTGCCCTCCCTCCCTAACTGCTCAGACACACATCTCACATTCAGGGCAGACAGCACCAACAAGGCACCCAAACTTGGTGCACAAATTGGAACCCACAAGAATCAGAACCCCACACACCACAAAGACAAAGTTGGGGAAAACTGACTTGAGGGGAATAGGTGACTCGCAGATGACATTTGCTGCTCAGTTAGAGAAAGTATATGCCACCAAGCTGTAGATCTGACAAATCAGAGATTAGTCTTTGAATAATCCTACATATCCTAAAAGAACCCTATCAAATAAAGCAAATGTCAAGAGGCCAAAAACAACAGAAAATTTTAAAGCATATGAAAAAACAGACAAAATGGATAACCCAAACCCAAACACCCAAATCAAAAGATCAGAGGAGACACAGCACTTGGAGCAATTAATCAAAGAACTAAAGACAAGCAACAAGAGCATGTTACAGGATATACAGGCCATGAAGAAGACCCTAGAAGAGCATAAAGAAGAAATTGCAAGAGTAAATAAAAAAAATAGATGATCTTATGGAAATAAACTGCTGACCAAATTAAAAAGATTCTGTATACTTATAGTACAAGACTAGAGGAAGCTGAACAATGCACCAGTGACCTCAAGGACCACAGAACAGAAAATGAAAGAATGAAAGAAAGTATGGGGGAAAAAAAAGGTAGAAATGGATTTCAGGGATATGATAGATAAAATAAAACATCCAAATATAAGACTCATTGGTGTCCCAGAAGGGGAAGAGAAGAGTAAAGGTCTAGAAAGAGTATTCAAATAAATTGTTGGGGAAAACTTCCCAAACCCTCTACACAATATAAATACACAAAGCATAAATGCCCAGCAAACTCCAAATAGAATAAATCCAATTAAACCCACTCCGAGACATATTCTGATCAGACTGTCAAATACTGAAGAGAAGGAACAAGTTCTGCAAGCAGCGAGAGAAAAGCAATTCACCACATACAAAAGAAACAACATAAGACTAAGTAGTGACCACTCAGTGGCCACCATGGAGGTGAGAAGGCAGTGGCATGACATATTTAAAATTCTGAGAGAGAAAAATTTCCAACCAAGAATACTTTATCCAGCAATGCTCTCCTTCAAATTTGAGGGAGAGCTTAAGTTTTTCACAGACAAACAAATGCTGAGAGATTTTGCCAGTAAAAGACCTGCCCTACTTGTAATACTAAAGGGAGCCCTACTGACAGAGAAACAAAGAAAAGAGAGAGAGATAGAGAGAAAGGTTCAGTACTGAAGAGATTCAATATTGGTTCACTAAAAGACAATAGGAGAGAGAGGGAAAAAATATATCTGACAAACATAAACCAAAGAATAGGATGGCTGATCCAAGAAATGCCTTCACAGTAATAACGTTGAATGTAAATGGATTAAACTCCCCAAGTAAAAGATATAAATTGGCATAATGGATAAAAAATATGGACCGTCAATATGTTGTATGCAAGAGACTCATCTTAGACACAGGGACACAAAGAAATTGAAAGTGAAAGAATGGAAAAATATTTCATGCAAGCTACAGCCAAAAGAAAGCAGGAGCAGCAATATTAATCTCAGATAAAATAGACTTTAAATGCAAGGATGTTATGAGAGGCAAAGAAGGCCATTACATACTAGTAAAAGGGGCAATTCACCAAGAAGAAATAACAATCATAAATGTTTATGCACCCAATCATGGTGCCACAAAATACATGAGACAAACACTGGCAAAACTAAAGGAAGCAATAGACGGGTCCACAATAATTGTGGGAGACTTGAACACATCACTCTCTCCTATAGATAGATCAACCAGACAGAAGACCAATAAGGAAATTGAAAACCTAAACAATCTGATAAATGAATTGGATTTAACAGACATATATAGAACATTACATCCCAAATCACCAGGATACACACTCTTCTCTAGTGATCACAGAACTGTCTCTAGAATAGACCATATACTGGGACATAAAACAAGCCTAAATAATTAAAAAAAAAATGAAATTATTCAAAGCACATTCTCTGACCACAATGGAATACAATTAGAAGTCAATAACCATCAGAGACTTAGAAAATTCACAAACACCTAGAGGTTAAGCAACACACTCCTGAAATAAATGGTTCATAATGTAGAACGTAGAGGAACTAGAGATAAACAGCAATTAATGAAGGGGAACAATAACCTGATAAGAACAGATAAGCTATCATGGTTAAATTTAATATTCTGGGAGTGTCCAGGAATGACTATGGTTTGTTAATTTCTGATGGGTATGGTAGGAACAAGTTCACAGAAATGTTGCTATATTAGGTTATTTTCTTGGGGTAGAGTAGGAACATGTTGGAAGTAAAGTAGTTTTTTCATGTTAGTTGCCTTTTTCTTAATCCCTTCTTATGGTTTGTTTGAAATGTTTTTTTATTGTATATCTTTTAAAAAAATTTTTTGATACAGTTAATTTAAAAAAAAGTTAATTAAAAAAAAACAATGAAAAAATATGCAGAGCCCCCTTGAGGAGCTGGTGGAGAATGCAGGGGTGTTGGGCTTCCCCACCTTGATGGTTGCTGATGTGCTCACAGACATAGGGTACTGGTGGTTTGATGGGTTGAGCCCTCTACCACGGGACTTGCCCTTGGCAAGACTGTTACTGCAAAGGAGAGGCTAGGCCTGCTTATAATTGTGCCTAAGAGCCTCCTTCTGAATGTCTCTTTGTTGCTCAGATGTGGCCCTCTCTCTCTAGCTAAGCCAACTTAGCAGGTGAAATCACTGCCGCCCCCCCTGCCCCCCGCTATGGGATCTGACACCCAGGGAGTGAATCTCCTTGGCAACATGGAATATGACTCCAGGGGAGGAATCTAGACCTGGCATCATGGGACGGAGAACATCTTCTTGACCAAAACGGGGATGTGAAATGAAATGAAATAAGTTTCAGTGGCTGAGAGATTCCAAAAGGAGCTGAGAGGTCACTCTGGTGAGCACTCTTATGCACAATATAGACAAAGCTAGCAGTAAATACCTGAAACTATCAAACTACAACCCAGAACCCATGAATCTTGTAGACAATTGTATAAAAATGTAGTACATATGAGGGTGACAATGTGATTGGGAAAGCCGTGGGGACCACACTCACCTTTGTCCAGTCGGTGGATGGAGGAGTAGAAAAATGGGGGGAATAAAAGAGAGAGAAAAAAAAAAAGGAAGGCACCCAGTGTTCTTTTTCACTTTGGTTTTTATTCTTATTGTTTTTGTGTGTGTGATAATGAAAATGTCAAAAATTAATTTTAGTGATGAGTGCACAACTATATAATGGTACTGTAAACAATTGAATGTACGCTTTATTTTGTATGACTGTATGGTATGTGAATATATCTCAATAAAAATGAATGAAAAAAAAAAGCCAATCCATTTCTGGTATTTTGCATAATAGGCATTAGCACACCAGAACACCCAACCACTGTAGGTGAGCCCTTTAGATTAGATAATTTCCATGAAGTTGTGACCTTGCCCATTCTTGGTGGGTCTTAATTAGATCACTGGAGTCCTTTACGAGAGCTCACTGGGAGAAGGAGGAGGTCAGAGAAGCTGAAAGAGGCATTTTGGAGAGAAGCTAAAATATGCAATCCAGAGTTTGCCCCACAGGAGAACTAAGACCCAGACACTTGGAGATGTGGACAGAAAAACATTTAGAGATACTAACCTAAGAGAAGAAGCCCAGAGTTTGCCCTGGAGAAGTTAAGAGAAAACGCACAGATGCTTAGAGAGAAACACCCTGGGAGAAAAAGCAGTGATGCACAGAAGCTGAGAGAGAGAAACTAAGAGAGACAGAAGCCCGGAGACATTTTGGAGAAAGCTATTTTGAAATCAGAACTCAGGAGCAAGGGACCAGGAGACTCCAGCCACATGCCTTCCCAGCTGATAGAGGTGTTCTGGATGCCATCGACCTTTCTTCAGTGAAGGTTATCCTCTTGTTGATGCCTTAGTTTGGACACTTTTATGGTAAATTGTGACCTAAGGTGGCAGCTTTAGCAAACTGGAACAGATATGAATAAAACTAAAATCAAGTCAAGGATGATCTATCAATAAGAATTAAAAATAAAAAACAAAAAACACTCTCTTTGCCTTCTTCCACTAACTCATACACAACACATTATGCTACAATGTTATTGGATATAAAACTTTTGATGACAGTTGTAAAAAGTTATATTTTTGCCATAAAGTAGAACATTACTGGAACATTTTCTTATAATTCCATTGGCTTCAGTCAGTAATTTTTTCTTTAAGACTGAGCAGTTTTCTGCCCAGATATGAAATTTGTACTTAGCCATAAATAATAAGTTCCAGAGTAACACAAAAGAGAAAGGTATAATTATGTTCCTCTTTTTGTTGTTAATCTTACTTTATCTTAAATTATCCAATGTATCTATCTTTTAATACACAGATTTCTTTAGTTGGAAATTAATACTTTCATTTTTATTTTTATTCATCAAATGAGTAAAACAGCTCTGATATATTTAGAACAAAAACTTTACCCTGGAATATTCTATTTTGATAAGGTAAGCTTTTAAATAACAGAAATGAAGACAGGAAAAATGGGTTACTAAGGAAGGTGTGTTCTAATTCACTTGAATATTTTTTAGTAGTTCTATACACAATTAGAGATTGCTGATGCAATGGTTATTAAGAAACAAAGGTGCCTGATTGCCACAAAATTTCCCAGTGAATGAGGGAAAATTATTTTATCAGGATTGCATTTAGTAATAAATATTTAATAAAATATTATTTTCCAACCCTTTAAAACCATACACATTTCAGTGGTTCTTGTAACTTATATAGTTTTAACCAATATTTCATGTATCATCTTTTTGAAGTCAAATATCAGTTTTCCTTATATGACTCAAGTTCTATGCTCTAACTGAATACCGATATACATTATACTAACACATAGATTTTAAATTTGGTGATTTTGAGACCTGATTCATTTTAGTTGCTTTTATAATATTCTGAGACACAGTTTCATACAAATAATAGGGGAGAAAATTATATAATACCTGTTTCAAAATCTAATATTATCTTCTGTTATCCTGCCAAATATTTTAAGAGAATATTGTAATTCTCTTAAACACTTTATGAATGCATGGCATTTTATATTTATATCTTGGGAAAAATTTTTCTTCTTCATAGAAAAGAAATATATGATATGAGTTGGTTGAGGCATTTCCCCAAATGTGCTTATCTTAATTAGCGTTTGAAAGAGGATTCTGACTTATGTTCTCTGAATTTATCCTATAGCACTGTTTTAGATGGGTATCTTTAAATCCTGCAGGATTACATTTCTAGGAAATGTTGATTGGGCAGTGATTTTCAAATATCCATATTTCATTGAATTTAAGATGCCATTGATTGAAAGATACACCATCATTTTATGCCACATTAAGAAACAGAAAATTTTGCTTATGAAACTATTACCTAGAATCTCTAAGTTAACTTACCCAGAAAAACTTCTTAATTGGAAAAATACTTTTATCATATATACCTCTGTTGCATACACCAAGATGAGTATAAGTTGAAGTTATTAAAAATGTAAAAAACCTAAATTTTCTGAAAAAAATTTTTAATTTAGTTACCAAAACCACCATGTTTTTCCTAACATCATTGGCCTTGTCCATTGTGCTGTTAGGTGATGCAGCATTTTCTGTGTTCTTCATTATGGTCTTAGAATTTTCTCACAAGCCACCGACACCCAATCTATAATTTTTAAAGCACATGCATAGTGAGTGATGATTATATCATGAGCACCAACTCTTTGACAGCAATTGTAAGATGCACTCTTATTTCAGATGTGATAACATGTTAAGAAAAAGATAAATATGAAGAAAGAAAGAAGGAAGGAAGGAAAGAAGGAAGGAAGGAAGGAAGGGAGGGAGGAAGGAAGGAAGGAATCCGTGAAGTAAAGGTGTTACTCATTATTTGTTTTAACTAGAGAGAAGAATGAGTGGAAAGGTCACGTAGAAGTACTTAACTGGGTGTATTTAAGAGCTACTGAAGAATGATGCATTGGAGAAAGGGTGATAAGGAATGAAGTAAGAGATAGAAAATTATAGGTCATGGAAAGGAGTTTAGATTTTAAGTACAATGCAAATATAGTGAATGTTTTCAGGCAAATATCATCAGCTTATTCACTTTGTAGAATCAACAAATACAAAGTTTTTGTTTTCATTGAAGAAAATTGTTGAAAAATACTCAGAAAATATCCAGTTGGAAGGCTCTTTTCTTCATAAGTTTAGAATATCTTAGTGAATGCTTAACTTGACTGCCCAATAGTAAAAACTTATACTTTGCCAAATTGCCCAAATTCTTGGCAAGTGGATTATAAATGTATGGGCAAAACCAGAAAGCATGCCTCCCAGAACTTGCCCTGCAGGTAGAAGCAGCTAAAGCAGTGTAAGAAACAGTTAAGCCAAAGAGGCCTGGGGCAAAAGATTACCTGCTTTAAATCATATGATAGAGCACCCAGAAGGTGGAGAAAGGGATTAGAGGGGGCACTCAATTTCCTGTAAATGGGAAATTCCTAAGGCCATAAGCAAGCCCAAGCCAAGGAAAAGACAGAAAGGACCCTGCACTTCATATTTGCCTCAGGCTGATCTTCTTGATAGGAGAGCTAAACCCTCTTTTTCTAAAATTTAATACATTTCTTTATTGTGAGATTTAACATGTATACAGAATACTGATAACTTTCAAAATATGATTTAACAAGTAGTTGGAGAGCAAATTTCAAAGAATGTTATGGGTTGCAGTTCCACAATTTCAGTAATTTCCTTATTGTGAAATATAACGTATATACAGAAAGGTGATAACTTTCAAAGTACAATTTAATGAGTAGCTATGAGCAAATTTCAAAGAATGTTATGGGTTGCAGTTCCACAATTTCAGTAATTTCCTTATTGTGAAATATAACGTATATACAGAAAGGTGATAACTTTCAAAGTACAATTTAATGAGTAGCTATGAGCAAATTTCAAAGAATGTTATGGGCTACAATTCCACCATTTCAGTTATATCCTTCTAGCTATTCTAATACCTAATAAAGTTTCAGTATTCGTAATCCTTTGTTAAATCCTATCTTGTCTATTGCTACCCCTTCCTCTCATGTAATCACTTTCTCCATCTTCAGGGGTGTCTGGGCAGTGAGCACCCTAACTTGTTCATATTAAAAAGGGGTGTCAACATTATGGGGAAGGGGCATGCACCTGGTTGATGTTCTTAAAGAGGCTCTTTCCTCTGGGTTTTAGGACTTGTCGATATAGCAACAGTCTGGTGGATTTAAGTTTCTGAAAAATAAGCTTAGTGAGTGAAAATTTTATAGAGTCTCAGATAGGGACCTAGGTATTTTGGGACTACTGTTGATTAGGGCTTGGCATACTAAGGCATTTGGGAAATCTAGCTGGAGCTTGCATGAGAGTAACTTCCCAGGCAGCCTCTTGACTCTCTTTGAACTCTCTTAGCCACTGTAACTTTATTTTGTTACCTTTCCTTTCCCCCTTTGGGTCAAGAGGCACTTTCAATACCTCAATGCCAGGGCCAGGCTCATTCCTGGGAGATGTGTCCCATGTTGCCAGGAAGATTCAGTCATTTAAGAGTCATGTCCCATGTAGGGGGAGATGAAAGAATTTATTTGCTGAGTTGGTCTTAGAGAGAGAAAGGTTAAGGAGAACATCAGCCAACATAGAACCAATTTGCAAAAGACTGTGGGAGGTATTTTTTGCGCATTTGTTTTTGTTAGCTCCTGGCACTCAGAGAATCTCTGTCATGTCACTAGCTGGATACAAACTTAAGGAACATAAATCCAAGGGACCAAATCCCAGAATTAACACTTTAAAATATGAAAATATGCAGTGTGCAACAGAAGATTACAAGATAAAGAAAGAGGAAATGATGGCCAACTAAAAAACAAACAAAAAAACAAAACAAAAAACAAAAACAAGATAAAAATCCAGAAGCCAGCAAAGAAGAGACCAGTCTTTGGACATTCCAAAGACTTAAAAAAAAAAAAAAAGATCCTCTATATGCTGAAGGAGACAAAACACTGAGGAAGAAGTGAAGGAAAGGGCAAAAACTGAAATTTTAAAAAGGAACCAAGTAGAAATACAGGAATTGAAGACCATAATAACTGAAATGACATGTTGCTTTAAGGGTTTTAACAGGAGATTGATGCTGGCAGAAGAAAGAATCAGTGAGGTCAAAGACAAGACAACTGCAATTAAACAGGCTGAGGAACAGAAAGAAAAAATAATGAAAAAAGTGAACAGAGCCTAAGAAACTTGTGGGATACCATCAAGTATATGTATCAAGGGTACCAATATATGCATTATGGAATCCTAAGAAGGTGAAAGAGAGAAAGGGGCAGAAGGAACATTCAAAGAAATAATGTCAGAAAACTTCCCAAATTTAATGAAAAACATGACCATGCACATTCAAGAAGACCAATAAATGTCAAGCAGGATAAACTTGAGGACCATGTCAAGACACATAGTAATCAAACTTCTGAATGACAGTAACAGGGAGATAGTTCTGAAAGCTGCAGGAAAAAAAGCAACATGTTTTGTACAAGGGAGTCCCAATAATATTAAGTTCTGGTTTCTCGTTGGACACCAAGAAGGCAAGAAGGCAGTGAGACAAAATATTTAAATTGATGAGAGACAAAAATGCTAAACAATATTTTTATTTCCATTAAGACTATCCTTCAAGAATGAGAGATTAAGACATTCCTAAATACATAAAAACTGATGGAGATCATCACAACTAGATCTGCTCCATGAGCAATGATAAAAGTAGTTCTCAGACCAAAAGTAAAGGATACTTGACAATAGATTGAAGCAGTATAAAGAAAGAGAGCCAGTAAGGACTTTGAGATGAAAATGCATATATATAGATTTGAACATACAATATATCAAGTTATAATTTGTAATAAGTAAAGCAAAAAGGTAAGGGTACAGAGGGGTATAGAAAGAGTGTATGTGTATGCTACTAAAGTCAAGTGGTAAAAAAAATCAAATATGACTGATATCAATTTAGGATGTTAAATTCAAGCTCATGGTAACCACAAAGAAACTATATGAAAAACATGTGCAAAAAGAAATGAGAAAGTGTTCAAAATGGTACAGAACAAAAACTCTAATATATATGAAAATAGATATTAATGGAAGAAATAAGGGACAAAAAAGGTATAAGACTTACAAAGACCAAAGGCAAAATGGCAAAAGAAAGCTCTGCTTTGTTAGATACTTTAAATGTAAATGGATTAAACTCTTCAGTCAAAAGGCAGAGATTTGCAGATTGGAAGGGAAAGCATGGCACATTATATGCTGTTTACAAGAGGCTCACTTTAAATTCAAAGACACAAGTAGGTTGAAAATGAAAGGAAGGAAAAATATGCCATGCAAATAATAGCCAAAAGAGAGTTGTGGTAGCTATAAAAATCATGTAAAATATACATGTTAAGTTAAAAAATATTATGGGGAACAAATAAAGACACTATATACTGGTAAAGGTGTCAGTTCAACAAGAAGACACAATTATGTATAAGTAAACAAATCCCCAAATACAAGAAACAATAATTGACAGGTTTGAAGGGAGAACCAGAGAGTTCCATGTTAATAGTAGACTTCAATATACTATTTATTTTTTGTTTCCTCTTGATTTTATTTAAAGTATCAGAATAGATACTAGAAATATTACTGTTATGAAAGAAAATCATATCTGGTAGAGTTTTAATACAATTAGTGGTTCATTTAAAAATTCCAACATGTACCATTTGATTCACTTAAAAGCTCTCCAGTCATTCATCTCATGTGTCTAAGTTAAATGGTTCTATTTAAAAATGGATACATATAATGTTTCAGTTACAACTAATATATAACCTAAAAAATAATGAAATACAATTGTAGGATAAGGGGAGGTCATTATGACTAAATAATAATGTATCTTTGTAATTTAATCCAGATATCTCTCCCCCCCCCCTTTATTTTGCTTTGCATTTTTTAACAGATTTATTCATGCACCATACATGCCATCCTAAGTTTATAATCAATGGCTCCTGGTATAAACACATAGTTATGCATTCACCACCACAATCAGTATGAGATCATTCCCACACCCCTCCCTTATATCCCCCTATTGTTGACATTTAGCTTTGGTATAGTGCCTTTGTTGCAATTAATGAAAATATATTGCAGTGTTACTTTTAATAGTTAATAGACTTTAGTTTGCATTAATTGTATTTTTCTCATATACCACCCCATTATTAACAACTTGTATTAGGAATATACATTTGTTCTAGTTATGTAAAAACTTTCTTATATTTGTAAAATTAACCATCATCATCATCTGCTCTAGGTTTCACTAGGTTGCAGTCCCAGTTTTTACCCTCTAGCTTTCCTTCTGGTAACATACATGTTCCCTAGCCTCCCTCTTTCAATCATACTCACACTCAGCTTTGTTCATTATACTTACAATATTGTGCTACCATCACACATTATTGTGCTATCCATTTCTGAACCTTTACAATCTTTTTAGACATTTTGTACTCCTTAAGCATCAATTGCCCAATCTCTACCCTCTTTCTATCTCTTGATAACCAATTATCTCAAATTTAACTTTCAGAGTTTGCTCCTTATAGTTAATTCATATTAGTGAAACCATACAGTGTTTGTCCTTTTGTTTCTAGCTAATTTTGCTCAACATAATAACATCAAGGTTCATCCATATTGTTACATGCATTAAGACTTCATTCCATCTTAAAGCTGCATAGCATTCCATCATATGTATATATCATGGTTTTTTATCCACTTGTCAGTTGATGGACCTTAGGGCTGTTTCCAACTATTGGTAATCATGAATAATGCTGCTATAAACATAGTATGCAGATGTCTATTCATGTCCCTGCTTTCAGTTCTTCCAAGTATATACGTAGTAAATGAGCCAGAGTGTATGCTGATTCTATAACTTAGCTTACTGAGGAAACACCAAACTGCCTTCCAGAGTGATGGCACAATTCTACATTCCTACCAACAGTAAATAAGTGTACCTATTTCTCCACATCCTCTCCAGTACTTGTAGTTTTCTATTATTTTTTGATAATGACCATTCTAGTAGGTGTGAAATGTTATCATATTGTGGTTTTGATATGCATTTCCTTAATAGCTAGTGAAGTTCAGCATCTTTGCATTAGCTTTTAGCCATTTTTATTTTCTCCTTGGAAAAGTGTCTATCCATGTCTTTTGCCCATTTTTTAATTGGGTTGTTTGTCTTTTTGTTGTTGAGTTGTAGGATTTCTTTATATATTCTGGATATTAAATGCTTATCAAATATGTGGTTTCTGAATATTTTCTCCCACTGAGTAGGCTGCCCTTTTACTTTCTTGACAAAGTCCTTTGATGCACAAGAGTATTCAATTTTTAAGAGATTCCATTCATCTATGTTTTTCTTTCTTTGCTTGTGCTTTGTGTGTAAGGTCTAGGAAGCCACATCTTACCACAAAAACCATATATTTCCCTACATTTTCTTCTAAAGTTTTATGGTCTTTCTTAGCTCTAATATTTAGTTCTTTGATCCATATTGAGCTAGTTTCTGTATAAGGTGTGAGATACAGATACTCCTTCATTCTTTTGGATATCAATATCCAGTTCTTCCAGCACCATTTGTTGAAGAGGCTCTACTGTTCCAGTTGAGTGGATTTGGTCACCTTGCCAAAAACCAATTGTCCATAGATGAAAGGGTCTATTTCTGAACCCTCAATTTGAGTCTATTGGTCAGAGTATCTATTTTTATGCCAGTACCATACTGTTTTGAACATGTAACTTTGTAATGTGCTTTAAAGTAGGGACGTATGAGATCTCCAACTTCATTTTTCTTCTCAAGATGTTTTTAGCTATCTGGGGCACCTGTCCTTCTAAATATATTTAATTATTTTTTTCTATTTCTGCAAAGTATTTTGTTGTGATTTTGATTAGTATTACATTGAATCTATAAAGAATTTTGGGTAGAATTGACATCTTAACTATATTTAGTCTTCTATTCCATGGACATGGTAAGTCCTTCCATTTATTTAGGTCTTCCTTGATTTTCTTTTTTTTTTCCACATTTCTTTTAATTCTCTGTTTATAGGTCCTTTACATCCTTGGTTAAATTTATTCCTAGATATTTGATTATTTTGGTTGCTATTGTAAATGAAAATTTTTCTTGATTTCCTCCTCAGATTGCTCATTGCTATGGTATAGAAATACTATTGACTTTTGTGCAATGATCTTGTATCCTGCACTTTGCTAAACTCATTTATTAGCTCTAGTAGCTCTGTTGTAGATTTTTTGGGATTTTCTGCAGATAGCATCATGTCACCTACAAACAGTGAAAGTTTTACTTTTTCTTTTCTAATTTAGATAATTTTTATTTCTTTTTCATAGCCCATTGCTCTAGTTTGAACTTCCAGCACAATATTGAATAACAATGGTGACAGTTGGATGTTTGTCTTGTTCCAGATATAGAGGGAAAGCTTTCAGTCTTTTCCCAGTGAGAGAGTTTGTGAATAAGAGACATGCTGTACAAGAAATACTAAAGAGAGTTCCACAGGCTAATAGGAAAAGAGAGGAGAGAGAAGTTTGGAGGAGAGTGTAGAAATGAAGATTACCAGTGTACCAGTTTGTGTATTTATGTCCCCCAGAAATAGCCACATTCTTTAATACGTTCTTGTGGGGGCAGACGTATTAGTGTGGATTGAGTTGGAACCTATTGGTTCGGTATCCATGGAGATGTGACCCACTCAACTGTAGGTGATAACTCTGATTGGATAATTTCCGTGGAGGCATGGCCCCACCCATTCAATGTGGGCCTTGTTTAGTTTGCTAGAGCATTATATAAGCTCAGACAGAAGGAACTCATAGTGAGCTGGAGCTGAGTCAGACATTTTGAAAATGGCCACTGGAAGCTGATGGAGAATGCCATTTTGAAACTCAACCTAGGAACAAGCCGACACCAGCCACACGCCTTCCCAGCTGACAGAGGCTTTCCGGATACCAATGGCTTGTCTCCAGTGAAGGTACCCTTTGTTAATGTACACTTTATGGCCTTAAAACTGTAACTTTGTAACAAAATAAACCCCCTTTTATAAAAGCAAACCCATTTCTGGTGTTTTGCATTCCAGCAACATTAGCAAACTAGAAGAACCAGTAAGGGTAACTAAAAAGGTATAAAAGGAGAAAAAAATAAGATACAATAAATAAAATCCAAAGGACAAAGTGGTTGAAGAAAGTACTGCCTTTACAGCAATAACATTGAATGTTAATGGATTAAACTCCCCAATCAAAATATACAGACTGGCAGAATGGAAAAAAAAATCCATTCTTTTCCATATCTATTCTTTTGTGTGTAAGATTTCAGATGTTATATCCTCTAGTATGCTGTTCTTTACTTCTGCTTCTTCAAATCTGCTGTTGTATATCTCCATTGTATTTTTATCTCTTCTATTGTGCCATTCATTCCCATAAGTTCTATTATTTTATTTTATTTTATTTTTTGCATGCTTCTAATTTCTTCTTCATGGTCACAAGTGTCTTTTTATATTCTTCATCTCTTTTGACACATTTTCCTACAACTCGTTGAATTGAATTAGAAGCTTTGTTTAAGCATCCTTAATTAGTTGTTTCAGCTCTTGTATCTCATATGAGGTTTTAGTTTGTTGCTTTGACTGAGCCATATCTTTGTGCCTCTAGTGTGACTTGTGATTTTTTGCTGGTGTCTAGGCATCTGATTTTCTTGATTAGATTATTCTGGAGGTTGTTTTCTCTCTCTTGCCTAGGGTTTTCTTGTTGATTAGCTTTGTGCTTTAACTCTTCTTTTACACTTGATTCAACTTATTCTAGAAACTCTAACATTGCTTACATTTTATTCATCAGAATGTTTCAGCTTTTTTTTTTTTTATCTGATTCTTGTCCTACATATATGGAATGTATTTTTATGTTGGCCTATTTCTGCGGCTGTTTCACCCTGAAGAAAAAGCTTTCTCTCCCCTCTTCCTTCTCAGAGAATGTTGATCTGCTGAAAGAGGCTGAGAGAGAGAAGCTAAGAGAGAGAGAGAAGCCCAGAAACATTTTGGAGAAAGACATTTTGAAACCAGAACCCAAGAATGAAGGACCAGCACAGGCCAGCCACATGCTGTTCCAGCTGACAGAGGTGTTCCAGCTGACAGAGGTGTTCCAGATGCCAGCGGCCTTTCCTCAGTGAAGGTATCCTGTTGTTGATCCCCTAGTTTGGACATGTTTATGGCCTTAGAATTGTAAATTTGTAACCTAATAAATCCCCTTTATAAAAGCCAATCTATTTATGGTATTTTACCTAATGCCAGCTTTAGCCAACTGGAATAACTCCCATTATGTATAAGTTAGTTTGTTTGATAATATTTCAAAAGTCTCTGAGGCTTTGTTCATTTTTTCTTCATTCATTTTTTCTTTCTACTCCTCAGACTGAATAATCTCAATTGTCTTATCTTCATGTTACTGATTCTTTCTTCTGTCAGCTAAAATTTTCTGTTCACCTTCTCTAGGAAATTTTTCAATTCAGCTATTGTACTTTTTAACTCCTGGACTTCCATTTGTTTATTTTTGTGATTTATTTTTCTTTGTTGATATTCTTCATTTGGTGAATGCATGCACATGCATTCCTTTAGGTATTTTGATATTGTTTCCTGTATTCTTTGAACATATTGTAAATAGCTGACTTAATATCTTTGTTTTATTTTATAAGTCCAAAACCTGTGGGCCTCCTCAGAGACAATTTCTATTGGGACCATTACTATTGACTGGTTATTTTCCTGTGTATGGGCCATACTTTCTGGGTTATTTTGCATGTCAAAAAACTTGTTTTGAAAACTTGATGTCTTAAGTTCTATAACATGGCAAGTCTGAAAATCAGATTCTCTCCCCTCCTCAGAGTTTGTTGTTGCTGTTTTTTATCATTGCTGTTGCTGTGTATTTGTTTAATGACTTTTTTGAACTAATCAAAAAAGTTTATATTCTTTGCCATGTGTAGCTATTAAAGTCTCTTCTTGGTTAGCTTATTGGTCAATTAATGATTGAACAGAGATTTTCTTAAATTCCTAGAGCCAATAAGCCTCCCAGTCTTTTCTGAAGGTCTCTGTGTACATTTTAGGCCATTACTTCAACATTCAGATATGCAATTTCAACTCTTCCTTAGCCTTCACTTTCTGATTGTATAGAGCATCAAAGTCAGCCAGATTCAAGATGGGGGTCTTCTTAGGTCTTTACTGGTTAGGTGCACAGCCCTATGCAAGCAGGCTACTTCCTAGATTCCTAAGAATATCAGATATTTTCAAAACCCCCTATGGGCATCTCATTTCCCACATTTTCCTTTTAAGTTTTTTGGTAGGCTTCTTGTTTTCCCCAAATGTTATCACTGCCTCAGGCAACTGCCATGTTAAGCAATTGCTATTGATTGTCTTACACAAATATCCCAGGCAAAAGACCATTCACACTGAGTAAGATCTGAGTCAGTTCAAATAAAGGAGTCCTGTGAATGGGGGTTTTCAATAGACTGTAAGACAGGCCAAATAATGACAATACTCTAAGAACAGTATTTTGGTGAGCTTCAAACCTATTCTACCCTCTCCAATGCTGCTCAGCTGCTGATTTTCTCTGTGATTATGGAACTGTTCATTTTCAAGACTTCTGCAGAGCTGGGGAGAAGGAAATGGGAATGGGGAAAATTAAATGGCATAAAGCTCAATGTTCTTACCAATATTCTGCCTTTTAAAAAATGATCCTTGTATGGTTAAAAGACTGGTTAATTTTTAAAGTTCCAAAAAAAGTTGATTTTTCTATAGACTCTAGTTTATGTTGATTGTATTTCCCCCCAATACCTCCTTATTTTTAACAACTTGCAAGGTTGACATTCATTTGTTCTCCCTTATGAAAAAACATATTTGTATATTTTATCACAATTGTTGAACACTCGAGGTTTCACTGAGTTATACAGTCCCAGTCTTTATCTTTTCTCTTTTCTTCTGGTGTCCCACATGCTACTAACCTTTCTCTTTCAACCATATGCATAGTTATCTTTGTTCAATATACTTGCATTGCTGTGCTACCATCATCCAAAATTCTGTCCAAACCTCTCACTCCTGTCTTTTCCTATCAGTCTGTAGTGCTCCCTTTAGTATTTCATGTAGAGCAGGTATCTTGTTCACAAACTCTCTCATTGTCTGTCAGAGAATATTTTGAATTTTCCTTCATATTTGAAGGACAGTTTTGCCAGATATAGTATTCTTGGTTGGTGGTTTTCCTCTTTCAATATCTTAAATATATCACACCACTTCCTTCTTGCCTCCATGGTTTCTGCTGAGAAATCCACACATTGTCTTATTGAGCTTCCTTTGTATGTGATGGATCGCTTTTCTCATGGTGCTTTCAGGATTCTCTCTTTGTCTTTGATGTTTGATAATATGATTATTAAGTGTCTTGGTGTAAGCCTATTCAGTTCTTTTCTGTTTGGAATATGCTGTGCTTCTTGGGTCTATAATTTTATGTCTTTCATAAGAGATGGGAAATTTTCATTGATTATTTCCTCTATTATTGCCTATGCCCCTTTTCCCTTCTCTTCTCCTTCTGGAACACCAATGATACATACATTCCTGTATTTTGTTTTGTCCTTAAGTTCCTGGAGATGTTGCTCATATTTTTCCATTCTTTTCTCTATCTGTTCTTTTGTGTGTAGGCTTTCAGGCGCCTTGTTCTCCAGTTCCTGAGTGTTTTCTTCTGCCTCTTGAGATCTGCTGTTGTATGTTTCCATTGCATCTTTCATCTCTTTTGTTTCCATAGATTCTTTCATTTCCTTAGATTCTGTCAGTTGTTTTTTCAAACTATTGATTTCTGCCTTACGTACACCCAGTGTTTTCTTTAAAGCCTTTATCTCTTTTGTCATATCTTCTCTAAACTTTTTGAACTGATTTAGCATTAGTTGTTTAAATTTCTGTATCTCAGTTGAAGTGTAAGTTTTTTCCTTTGACTGGGCCGTAACTTCATTTTTCTTAGTGTAGCTTGCAGTTTTCTGTTGTCTAGTCAACTGACCTCCTTGGCCACCCCAATCAGAGTTTCCCAGATGAGAACAGGCTCAGGTGCCAGAAGGAAGAAATATTCAGTATCTGGTTTCCCTGTTGGTGTGTCTTAGAGGATTGACATACCCTGTGCTTTTCTACCCAGCAGGTGGTGCCTATTAGCCTGTCAGTCCAGACTGGTGTAAGGAGGTGTCCTGTGGTTGTAGTAGAGCCCCACCTCTTTACTCTTGGGAAGATATGCCCCCTAGAGAGAGGTCATTTGCCTATAAATAGATTCTTTGTTTCTCTGATTCTGCTTTCTCCACCTTTGTCTGGTTCAGACTGCTGTGAGTTTAAAATGGCTGAGTCTTTCTGTACTGCAGAGCACTGTTGCCTGAAAATGGTTGAGGCTTTCTCCACTGAGCCACCCAGGTTGAGAGAGAGAGAGAAGGGACAGAAAGCCCCCTTTCAGGGTCAGTCTATGGCCCCCAAATTCACCCATCAGCCAGAGATAGCCCCCTATCCTTTGGGCTCCCTGTCCCAGGACAGATACGTCTGCTGACTCTCCAAAGTCAGTCATCACCAAAAGCTGCTTTCTGCTTGTTGGGGATTCATAGTTCATAATGAGAAGTTAATATTAAAACACCAGTTGGAGCTGGGCTGAGGCATATTCGCTTGTTCAGAGAGTGCTGCTCTCTAGCACCATGAGGCTTTGCAGTTTAGGCTTGGGTCTGTAGTTTTTACTTACAGATTTTGTGCTGCAATCTCAGGCCTCTCTCCCATTCCAGATTGTTGCACCATATGTGGGCAGTATCAGTTGTCTCCCAGCAGTTATTCCAGATCTTTTACTAGTTGTTCCTCACTTTTTATTAGTTGCTCTGGGGGGACTAACTAACTTCCATTCCTCTCTATGCTGCCATCTTCTGTTTCCCCTCCAAAAAAAGTTGATTTTGAAAGTTTTTGCCAGTGTTCTTATTGCTTTTATTGAGAAGTGGTTTTTTTGCATGTCCTTCCTCCACCATTCCCACTAGAATAATTACTAGATAGCTGTAAAAGAAAATATAAGCCCACCAAAAAGCTGTTAAAAGAATGTCCTTAGCAGAAATTTATTTCTTTATTCAGAATAGCCAAAATCTGAAAACAATCCCTGTGTTCATGAGCAGAATCGCTGACTTTATTGTGGAATATTCAAAGAATGGAATACTATTCATCAAAAATATGTTCAATACTTTGAATCCCACAAACAGATTTTTGAACTCCTATTGCATTACAAATATTAGCACTTGATCTTAATCCAGTTGTTCTTTTCTGTCTTTTTCTTGTCATATGTCTGTTGAAAGAATATTATACCATATAAAAAGTAGAGCTCTTCGCATTAGACTGCCGTTGAGTTGTTCACATTTTTAGACCAGAGATTTTTCCAAGTCTATTCTCAATTCCAGCAGTATCTGCAACCTGTACTTCTGAATAGCAGATGGTCAGAATGAATGGCAATGGGATAATTTAGACTATTGTTTTTGTAAAAAATAAAGGTAATGATATATAATCATTTATCAAAGTTAAGTACTACAGTAAACAAATACTTTTAAAGCTACTGATCCAAATTAGTGGCAATAAGGAAGAAGATGCATAGGCAAAGTGTGGACTTGGGTCTGCTGAATTGAAACTGAACACACTGTGTGCTTTTATAGTCAAGAAACTTTAATCAGGTGTGAGACAGCTCATAGTTTTCAAAAAATTTACTAGCTATATCATGTAATGTATCTATTTCATCCCAGTTTGTTCAAGCGAATTTGATTTTAAAGTACTACTTTCAGGCAGCAATTTTTCTTTATAAGCAATTATAAAGCTTAATATAGTAACAGCAAGTAGGGAAATTTGTGGCTGTGGAAAACAAAAGATATCATGTATTTCTAACCTCATATTTTATGTATATTTGGTTTCTTAATATTACATTTTTAAAAGAACAATTTATGGCTTTTACGTTTGACAAATCAGAAAATCTGGGCCAAATATATTTTAGAAACAAGTAATTTCAGATATCTCCTAAGGATTACTGTGGAAATATGGTGGCAATAATAGTAAGAAAATTTGCAGTTTAAATATATTCAACTTCTGAATGGATCTGCAGTTTGAGGAGGCTCATCATCACCAAGCCCTATTCGTCAGAGAAGTTGCTGGGGGTGGCTTTTTAATAGTTCGGGATTTTGGTGATTGCCAACCCTATGTTTTTTAAATCAAATTCATAAAATATTATACCAGAAAAGGTATTTATTATTTAGTTGTTTTGATGTCATTGCACTACTTTGGCAGAGCTAGTGAGGTTATTTCTTTGTTCACATGCACAGAATAAAATGGGCTATTTCTGCAGCCTGGTCATTCAGCTACTCTGCACCAAGTAGCAACATTTCAAACCACCTTTGCTTTGTCCAAACCCCCTACCAACTCATTATCTGAATTATTCTGAGCATATGCTCTTGCTGCCTATTTTATGGAAAATTACATGCAAACCAGATTGTCCACGTCCTATCTACTTGCCCTCATCCTACCCTCTGACCTTCTCTTCTTATCTTCTCTGCTTCTCCTTTGAATTTAATTTTACTCTCCTCCAGGGGAAATTTGCCCTATTGATTATTTCTTCTTCTTCCTGATGCACTTAACCTCTCCATTTCATCTGGAGTATTCCTTTTGCCTTTTAAAGAGTCTGCTTTTAATTGCAAAAAAATAAAAAAATATACCCACTTAGAAGCCCTCCCTCAACTTCTCATTCTCTTCCAGTTACAACCACACTGCAGGTCCATCACTAAAGTGAAGTGAGTGACACACCTTGGCTGAAAATTTTAAGGGGTAGAAGCATTTATTCCACAAGAAACAATGGAAAGGATCCTCTTCAAAGGAAGAAAAAAATTGATAAATCTGGGTATCTTGGTATTTACGTTATTTTGTGCAACTGCTTTGTAAATTTGAAATCATTTCAAATGAAAAATTTAAAAAAGGAAAGCATGGTTTGTTATCATGGGTCAGAGAGAGCAAAGATGGCCATTTCTGCCCTGAATCTGCCCTTGATTAATTATGTGATCTTATTAAGCTAATTTAATCTTTCTCAGCCTCTATTTTATGATTTATGAAGAAAAAAAAAAACTATATACCAAAAGATGTTGCTTAAAATGCTTTTGATTCTCATACTTCTAACCCCTTAACCCAGAATATTTAGCTTCCATTTTGAAACCTTTTATCAGCTATTGTGGCAATATCATTATTTTAGGATCTAAGCATCCCAGCTAAAGCATAAGCGGTACTCGCTTCAGGGTTACGGTGTGTCTGGATGCTTGTGATTCAGCAATCTTTTTGCAGGATGATGTTTCTAAGAAAGTTTCATTCTAAGGGAAGCAAACCAGGCATATAATTGTTTTATAAATAACAATGACTCAGTAACCAGAGAGAGAGAGAGGCCTTATGGTCAGAGCAAGGTTATCTGCCACTCAAAATACCTTCCCAGCTAACCTGGGAGGACTAGATAAAGAGTAACTTTTCACAAAAAAAGGAAAAAAAAAAAAAAAAAAAGAAAAAATCTGAGTGAGTTTGGCATCAAAAATGAACATTTCCTGGGGACTTGAAGTCCTGTAGCATTAGAGGGCTTCCACCTCTAGGGGGTGAGGGAGACATTGTAGTGTTGTAGCTTCACATTATTATATGATATTCTGTTGTAAGACATGTGTTGAAAGGCATGATATGATGGCATCTTGTCAACCTTAGTGACTTCATTGAATGTTAACAGCTGTATCATCAGCAAGCTGGATATGCATATTGAAGACTGATAGCTGTATTAAAGTGTCTGCCCAGTAGCCAAAGCCTCAGTCAGCTGAGCCAATTCGAAGGCTTGCTGGATGGAATGAGTGCTTGTGGGACACTATCCAGTAACCACAAACTAAATGAGGAAGATTTGATGGTTATATAGTAGCCACAGTGGTAGGAAGGACTGAGAAACAGAGATATAATGTTGATTAGTATATGCATGACTTAATTTTTATCCCTAGACAGTTATAGCCTGGGAAACATGGATTATCTAGCATTTGGCAGAAGTGAGCTCAGAAACACATGCTCAGAAAAATACACAATTCATCATCTGTACTTGATAGGTAAGGGTGGGAATTACACTGCTGCTTGTGCATGGCAACTGTTAAGCCTGTCAGAGCAAACTTGCAGTCAATAAACTATTTGGGGGACCCTGTGACTATTTCTTCATCTAAGTTCTCTAAGTATTTTTCTTCTATAGTAAGTAAGATTTTGTTATATTGTCATTGAATTCACTGTCCTTTCTTTTCTTCTTTATATTTATTGAAACTCAATTTCATTCATCTTTTCTTCTTTATTCTACCAATATTTATGGAGCACCTCCTATGTGTTTGGTATTCTGTTGTGCATATGGGAGAGAAGAATAAATATAACAGATTCTGAAAAAATTTTTCTTCAAAAGAACTTGTATTTTTTATAAATAATTCCTTGGGTTGTCAGGAAGCTGCCATAAATTTAAAACTGCAGAAACAGTTCTATTATAGATTGTAGGTATACGTACCTTTTGATTTCCTAATCAGTTTTCTGATTTTTCTTAAATTTTTAAATGCAATGATTTGCTTGTATATGATACTGCGTTGTAAGCCATAGATGTTTTTGGAAGGAAATCGGGGTATAAATTACTAATAAATAAATATCTCCAAATCATACACAAGGATTTTGTTCTAAGGAATCAGTGATTTTGAATGCATTCTATCTGATTAAAGTAACCATTTCACTAAGCTAAGAAAGTGTTCCCCCATGATCCACCCTTTGCAGCCCCTTGGAAAATAGTTTTGATTCAAATAGGCAGTGACCAGGGATATCAGACATGAAACTTGGGTCTCTTGAGTGACTTCCTGAGTATACACTTTTGCTGTGTTTGAAATTTCAGCCAAATGTTGTCAACTAAATAAATCTTCATAAAAACTTTTTATGTCATTATTTGTTGTACCAAAGTTTGTCTATTTCTATTTTGTGTAACAGCAGACTGTTTTAACATTTTGGATTTTATTTCTCTTGAAGTGCACCTATATTTAAAAGCATCTATAAAAAATACATTTGCAAGATTTTGCTGGATATGTGTTTATCTACCAACCTAAAACTCAGTGAAAACTGTTCTGTGTAGACAGTCAAAAAATTTGAACTACACAACTTATCATCTGGTCCTTCAAATTTAACAAATTTAACAGCTACTGTTAAGAATAGCATTTATTATCATCATTCACTGTTCATTTAAAAAAAAATCATTTTAATTATTACCTAAATAGCTACAAGAACCAAGGCAGGAGGTAGCATATACAGAGGTGAAATGAACATAATCCCACTATTCTATTCTTTTTACCATACTAACTGCCTTTTACTTTAAAAAACCATAAATAGCTTTATTTCTCATTAATGGAGTAATTTATATAGTACCTAGTATCTTCATTGACAGCACTTTTTATCCAGTAGCAAATGTGCAGCATTTACTGAATCAATTACTTGAGTTATGAAGAGGAGCACAAAGCTTCATTGCCACTCCATTCTTCTCAATAACAAAGGAGAAAACACATTAAAAACTAGCATTGATGGGTTGTTGTGAGATTCAGTCAATGCGCTCTCCCAGAGTTGAAATTAAAAGGCAGTTAGGAGAAAATTGTTTTCTCTGGTCATCAGTCACAATGTGAAAGGCCTTTTTCACAATGATTAATTAAAAGCCAAAAAGAGAGAGAGAGGGAGTGAACTTTAATAAAGTATCTGGCTGGTCTTCGGTAACATCAAGAGTTAATGGGCAGTGGTTTGCCTTGACTAAGTGTTATTGCTCCAGTCCATAATTTCATCTTGAAAATGGGCAAGGGAGTGAATCTTCCTCTTCGTAATTGAGTATTGATTTGAAAATAAATGGCAGTGAAACTCCCACTGAACTGTCAGGATATATTCTGGACAGCACTGACAATAAATGATTTCTGGTTCTTGCAAAAGTTATGGATCAGCTTGATACTTACACACTTAGAAGACTACTGCAATCTGTCTTCTGTTTTATCAAGTTTCCAAGGGTCAATAGATGACACAATGTGGAATATAGCATTCATGTCCCTTGGGCCCAGTTCAGGCTCCATTATGACCCTCCTTTGTAAAATGTTTCCTTGAATTTGGAAAGCAATTTTAAAACAGTAGGTTCAGAAATTTGGCTCCTCTTCCAAATAATAGCTTCTTTCTAAATACTGCACTTACGGAATACTTTTCAAGGCTTTTTCAATGGAAAGGAGTTAAAATGTCATTATAAATGTTTCAACTGGTTTGATAGATTTCCTTTACAAGCAGTAAGTAGTAAAATTGGGTGTGATCTAACTGGGCACAAAAATTACAAAGGCCACTTTTCAGCCTGTAGTTTAGTCTCATTCAAAGTGTTTATGGATTGCCCAACTTCATCAATGGAAAACTGCAGTCAGGAGAACAAGGTGACTTCTGAAAAAAAAAATAAAATCAGGAGACTTAGAGGGATATAATGGGATTCTAAAGCAACAATGCTCTTTTAATACATCATTTTACAAAATGCTATATAATTTACATAACCTTGGGATAGTATACAGTGTTAATTATGTTTTTAAAAACTTTTATAATAGTTAAGACTTTTAAATGACTGAAACACCATTTTTAATTCATTGTCACAAGATTTCTGAACTGGCATTTACTATTCTCAAGTTAACAATTTTACAATTTAATAAAATAAGGACAAAATACTATCTTGGGGAAAACACCTTTGTTTATCCTCCTTTCTAACTAATTACCAAGCTATGCAGAGCTGAGAGTATTTTGTTAATGACACAGGAGATCTATCTTCTGATTGTTTAAAAAAAGCTTTCCCAGATTATTTTCCTTAATAGGATAGAAAAGTTATAGAATTATTTGACTCAGGAAAGTGCATCCAAAGAGCAATAGAATTTTGAGGTTCCTATGAGGCTCCCATGAGTATTCAAGTTCATGGAAACATAGTGTCCTACGGCTCTTACATAAGATATGTGGTTTCCACCCTCCGCCCCCCAATCAATATATAGAATTTTT
Organism: Choloepus didactylus; assembly: GCF_015220235.1. Classification (NCBI taxonomy): domain Eukaryota; kingdom Metazoa; phylum Chordata; class Mammalia; order Pilosa; family Megalonychidae; genus Choloepus; species Choloepus didactylus. The sequence continues at coordinate 23,143,501 of NC_051311.1, forward strand.
TGATAATAATAATGTCTGGTTTTATCCATTAAGACCATGAAGTGGGGTTCTATAAATTGCATTTAAATAAGGTGAACAAATTGGGTGGCTATTAAAGAGTCTCAATTAGTTTCCTTACCTCTACATTCCCAACTGGAATAAGAATAACAGCACCCTGCTCCAAGAACACATTGCCTTGATATGTTTCTACTGCACATAGCCAGATGCTTTCAGAAATTAGCAAAAAATGCTACTGTTTTGACAAACCTTACTGTTCTATGAAACGTGGATTTTAATGAAGCACCATGGGAAAGGTTACAAGTAATCTTATACATCAGATATATATCCGAAAAGATGTATTTAAGCCATAACTGTAAAAAGTTACTTTTACTATACAGACAGGTTGTGAGGAATAAATGTGAATAGAAATAATCCCATAATATATCAATTGCATTTTAGATTACCATATGCACACTTTTTAAATATTCCTGAAAATTGCGCTTATCTACAAGACTCCTTTGTGTTTATAAGGGCAAGTGTTCAACAATAGTATGCTCTTTAATGTAGCTGAACTATTTTTGTATACTCAGTTACAGCAGTATTTAATGTCAAGCAACTGTAACTGCAACCACAAAGGTGAGAATTGTTGAGTGCTTAATATGAGTGTGAAAACTTGCTAAAATCTTGGTTCTCGTTTAATGTTCACAAAACACTGAGGTGCATGTCATCATTATCTGTAGTCTTTTGAGGAGGAAACCGATGCCCAGTGTTATACAGTTAGTATGTAGTAGAGAGCTGATTAAAACCTAGACCTAGTGTCTTAACCTCAATTCTGTACTGCATTTAGAAATTGTGCAATTGTGAATTTTGAATGGGACACCATGGCTCTGTCTTCCAAGGCTAATAGTTTAGTTTATCCACCCCACCCCCACCCCAGCCCACCCAAAATTCAACTCAAATGAGAACAGCAGTATGACACACCACGCTTTCAATCCACTGGGAGAAGTCAGTTCCTCACAGGCCTTGATTTTGGAAACAAAGTTTAGGCCAGTTTCTCCACCTTACATATTGTGCTTATTTATTTGTTTAATATGGAGAATCACAGCACTATGAAACTCATACGTAAATGATATTGAATCTATCACTCCATCCCCAGGTAAAATTTCTCTGAATCTTTCTCATATTGGGAGAGGACAAGGGTAATAACATTTTCTTTAAACATTTGGTTATGGAAACTCCATCAATAGTCAATTCTTTATTAAACAAAAGTACATGTTTTTAAAAGAAATGTAAAAAAAGAAACTAATAAAAACATAGTGCAGCACGAAATGTATATAGATAAAAATGTATATAATATTTAAGATCCTATAAATACCTATAATATTTTATAATACAAAATATCACATAAACTGCATGGAAAAAGGTAGAAAAAAAAGTAGTTATGTGTTAAAGGAGATTGTTATTTTGCTTTTGTTTTGTTTTGAGCTGAAGTCATTTTTTTAATATTAGAAGGAAGCCTATGAGCTATCAGTCAGCTGATTTGGCCATCAGTTCTGCTTTCTAAGTAGTCGAGCAGAAATTCTATCTCTGATGGCAGCAAGGGTTTCTCTTGGATGAGAGGACTCTGAGGTCACTTTACTCAGTAGGAAACTGTGCCACGTTAGATTAATGATGTCTGCAACAGACTTTGGGGAGAATAATGGCAGCATCCTTGCTCTGCCCAGTATATGGAACCTTGGTTAGGTGCTTGAGCACATCTAAAGGCCAGCACTTTAATACACTACTGTGGCCCCTGCATCCCCATCCCTTTGCTTTTCAGTCAAATTGATTCATGCTGTATTTTCTCAGTACCTCAAGCGGCTGTTCAATTGAATTAACCATTGAGCTAATCAGTTAGAAAGTTAAAAGTCCTTAAATTCAAGTCTTCAAATTCCTTATACTTCTTTGAGTGTTACCTGGCAATATTAGAAGAGGAACCCTGAATTCTTCCAACATTTAATTAAAATTTTTTAAATATTTTAGATAAAACCTCTTAGCTTCAGTTACTTGGGTCTTCAAAGTCAGGGCCCATGTTTGATTTGTAATTTCCTCTCTTCCTTGTTGCTCACTTAAAAAAAAAAAAAAAAAAAAAAATCAAAAATAGGCCAAGAACAAAGAGCCTGCAGTTAGTTTCGCCTTAAGAGAAAAAAAGTATTAACTGGGAATCTCAATGTGCCACTGACAGGTTCCATGCTTCTCCCCTTCCCCAGTAGATGAACAGCTAGTTAGTTACATATGGATAGAGGCATTATAACATTATAAAGTTGAGGACATCTTTCCAAATGGCAGACCACATGGTGCAAAATCTATTGAGTTTGTAAGATTTGTAAGATTCCAAACAGTCAATGATTTCTAAGATATAGTTGCTGATTGTTAGTAATTTTTTCCCACAAATCCACTTCTGTTTTCAAATTTTTATGACTATAAATCTGCAAACTGGTTTATCTGTTCAACAATAATCAATAATTGACTGAATATCCTAGTGATATTTCCCAAACTTCTAAATTCAGGTAATACCTCTTTAGAACTATTTTAAGATATCCTTACAATACTTAAACCTAATGCTTATTGTTTAATATTCATGAAAGGAAAAGACTATCTTCCTGAAAATCCTTAAAGTTTTTAAATGAGTTTAAGATAAATTTTCTTCTCTTCTTCAGGATAAATCAGTTCATTTTTCTTTAAGTTTTCTGGTTAGTCCTATTGTTTTAGACTGAAGCGCATCTGAGGCAAAACGTGTTTAGACAAGGAAGAGAGAATGAGGAGAGAGAAAATTTGAGAAGAAAGAGAGTAAGTAACTATTTGTGGGAGAATGTGAGAATATTCACAACATGAATATGAGATTTAATAAAAAAATTGCAAAGATAGTAAGGACTACTGCTATTTCTTTTCCTAATAGATATTCACTTCATAATTTTGAACTTTAAAGCATGTTTTCCAAGGGAAAGAATCATAGACTTTCATAGACTTATTGATTTCAAAGGACACTGGAAGGATGAAGAAAGCTATGTTGTTGCCTTTTTGTAAAAAAAAAAAACTGATCCTGCTGTAAAAAAATGCACATATCAATGATACATATAGAACATATTAACAATATTCTATTGAAATCCACTATTCCAATTCAATTATGACATTTCTGTATGGTCATCCTTTGAGCCCTATGGTTGTGGTGACTTCTATTTATTACAGTATATATATCAAATATATAAAAGTTGATGCAGTCAACCTTGAAAAATGATGTTAGCCAGAGTAAGAAAATTTAAATAATCCAGTCCTGCTTTGTTCACAGGAAGAAACTGAGGCCTTTGCTCACATATTCCAAGGAGTTTTCCTAACCTGTTCTACCTTCTGCCAATCACCTCCTTACTGAATCTCTCCATATGTGTGCAGTTTGCTTTGCTCTATATTAGTGGTTCTGCTTTTGACTTTTTTCCCAAATGTTGTTCCATGACTAGATGGTAAGTCTCAAAGACAGGGAGGAATTGGATCTTTTTTTTTTTTTTTTTTTTTTGGCTTAATAGAGTACAGATTATAGACAATAAGTTGATAAGACATAGGAGAAAAACAGTCTATAACCTTCTCTATGCAGAGATTACCAAAACGATGCTTGACACTAATTGTTAATTATTAGGCTATCATATTTGGGTAGATGTTAGTTACCTGGGAAGATTATTTTTAATGCCAATTCCTGGATATGATTTTGTTTACATGGAACAAAACCCGAGAGTTTTCATTTTACGTATCAGTCCAGATGATTCTGAGGCAGAAGGTAGGAGAACAAAACACCAGAGTTGCCCCATGGCAAATCCAGGAGCAGTCTTGCTCATGGTATTTTAGGAAAACCTCTGGGGGTGTTAGGTAGATGGCAGCAGTTATTCAAGGAGGCCAATACTATTTTCTTTCATAAAATATGTGTTTCCTCATCTGAAGATTTCCCCGAACCATTTACACATACACTTTTCACTTTGGGGAAACTTCTTACTCTTTTCAACATCCAAGCTGATTTTATGGTTTATTTTAATGACCTATAATCTGATAAAAATGTTGAGTAGTGGAGTCATCAAAAAACTTACTCTTACAACTCAGATCCTTCAAGGATGACCCCAGAGTGTTTCCTAGAAGAAACCACATTGAGTGAAGGACAATGTAGCAATAGGCTGGAAAATGCCTCAATGTTATTTTTAAGAACATTCATTTTGTAATTATTATAACCTTGGTTGCAATTTGGATTGTAGTTTTTACCTGCTTTACTGTTTCTGTGTTCATAATTTAGAGACACAGTCTAAAAAAAAAAATAATTCAGTCCTTGATTTAAACATTTGTCCTTATTGTCCATTTCATTCATTCATTTCATTAATGAACAGAGGTTGAATGGGAATGTTATACCTTTTTTATTTTATTAGAAGCTTTCTCAGATCCCAGAATTGCTCCTGGAATATGCATTGGAGTTTATGCATTTAATGTATTTTGCTAATCACCTATGTGTATGAGCACTATACTAAAGCCTTATATATGACAATGGTTTGGCTATGATTCAACTTAAGAAAACCACGGTCTAACTAGTTAGTTAAATAAACAAATAGTTTTGAATACAACATGGAAAATGTCTTAATAGAATTTGGAGTACACCCAAAATAATTATGTTACACATTTCCCTATTCATAATTTTAATTAATTCTCACAAAGACCGAATGTATGAGAAAGGGTCAGAGTTGTAATCCTGTTTTTAATGGAGCAAGGACTAAGATTCAGAGTCTAAATTACCCACCCTTGATCATACGCAAGTAAGTGATGAATCTGGGAGTACTTCTGACCTTCTGCCTTCAAATGTAATCTGCATTCCATTGATATATAAGGAATTTGAAGGCTTCTATGTACTTCACAGCAATTTTGGCTCTGATCTTATCTCAATGTGGATATAATAGAGCTCCTCAGAAACAGCAGATCGAGCCTCTGATTAGCAACCCTGTGATGAGGCCGTCTCTTTCAAAGCTGGCAGTCCTATTTAGGGTGTTGGTATTTATGCAAAGATAATATGGAACTGCAATTACCTGTTCATTTGTTCTCTCGCCTGATTGTCAATCACAATGAAGCACTTGTTTAAAAGTCTTGTCAATCAGAAGGTTGGTCTTATATAAAAGGTCTGCCTTCTTGCCTAGTCAAACACTCTGCTTCATCTGCATTTCTTAAACAAACTGCTTAATTCTGGGCATTTCATTGCTCGATCTCTACCTCCACTTTCAAATTATCTTCATCTCCTGTTTAAAAAGTGGAAGTAGTGTGATTTATGCATCTATTAGTCCTACAGCAGTAGTAGCTAGAAATAGTAAAGCATTACTGAAATGTGGTGGTGACTGTGAGGGAGTTACAGAGTCAGTATCGCTGACACTTTGCTTGCCCAGAATGCCTCTTAGTGAAACAAGTAAATTTTATTCCTTATCTGGTTTCTCAAAGAAGCAAAATTCACCTCCACGCATATCTAGTTTTTTCTTCCTGCGTAATTTGTCTCAGCTTTGTCATTAGCAAAAAAATAGCTTTGACACTCATACAGCTTTCTGCTTAACAAAATGAAACTTGTGCATTGCGACTGGCAGTGAAGGTCAATGGTTAAATTGCTCTTGTTTCAGAAGACACGTTTTCATGTGCTGAATCACATCCATGAGATTAGCATCATTTGTACCTGTAATAAAGATACAGGTGGGACAAGGGAAGGGAAACCAGGAAAATGCTTAAACTCTCCATTTTCTGTCTAGAATTCACTGCTGTAAATTATCCAATTTTCATTCTTTGGAGACTTTTATTAGAAAAAGTGACTAAACTTTTTTGATTTGCTTCACTTTGAGGCCATAGAAAGAAGTCCTGCAGATTGACAGTGCAGTGGTGACTTTTGATTAGAGGGTCAGAAAGAACACTGAAAGTCATGGAATGGGGCTTTACCAGGTAAAGCTGCGTGGACCTCAGCTGCCTCATTTACAAAATGAGCAGTTACCTAGTATGGCTTCTGAGATGCCTGACATTTCTAAAAGTTATGATTTCTTTAATAGTAGGGACAGAAAATATAAAAGTTTAAATATTATTATAAAATAACCAAACAGAGAAATCTGGGGTTCTTACTGAGATGCAGAGTTACCAAATTTGCTGGCATCTTCCCCACCAACCCCAATTTTCCCTTTGAAAGGAAAATGTCAAAACTAAAACTTTAAAAAAAAAAATAAGAAAATGAGGAAGAACTGAAGAGAAGGAGGATGCTCTTTTGTATTTGTGTAGTATGTGGGAAGGTGGCTTTGTCTTGGGGCAGGAGATAGCCAAGGAGGGCTGTGGACAAATGACAATGTTGCTAACCCAGGCATGGTCTTGGGGAAATTGTCCATTACCCACCACATTTGTGTAGACCCAGAGCTCTGACTCAGGTGTCCACAGAAATAAAATCAGGGTGGCACAGATAATCTGTGCTTGAGTAGTACCAATAAAAACAGGTAGAAAACGGCTTCAGAGAAATACACTTCCTTCCTTCTAAATACCCAAGTCTGATGAATTACTAGGTAAGAAATATCCTGATTCTCAAACTTAATATGCCCAAAACTGAACTCTTTCCTGCCCCCCCCAGCCCCCGACCAATCAAAATCACACCCTAGTCTTTATCTCAGTAAATGTTCCAGCTATTCACCCAGTTGCTCAAGTCCAAAACTTAGGTATCATCTTTGAATTCTCCCTTTCTGTCATATTCTCTATCCATGTTCTATATCTTTATTCTGTTCTATTCTACATCTAAAGTTCTGTTAGCACTTTCTTCAAAATTCAAAATCCAAAATTCCAATCCTTCTCCTACCATTCTATTCTAAGTTACTCCTATCTCTTGTGTTGGCTACTGCACAAACTTCTAACTGGTGACTTTGTTTCCATCCCATCTCAAATAACACCACCACCACCTTAACTCTCCAGCCTTTTACTTTGCTTTCTTTTCCTTTGAAAAATTTATAATTTCTTGAAATTATTCTGCTTATGTATTTAGTTACTTAAATGTTTCCCACGTTAGTTGTCATGAAAGTTAGGACTGTGTTAGTATGGTAAAGAGGGAAATGCACCACTCTGATTTTCTTCAAGGAAGTGGGCTTGGGGCGATTGTTGTCTGATTACCCATTTCTTCCTTCTGGATCTACCACCATCAGCATACTAAGTCACATTTTCCCCAGGTTGCTCCCAGCTAATGACCTGGCATGATGGGGATACAAACATTAGCCCACTTCTATGGGTCACAGGATTCCTTTAAGGGGTAACTTCAGTTCAAGAACACTCTATCAGCTAGACCTAAATTTCCTTAGAACTGTGCTGCAGTGTGGCTCTTGCTACCTTTTCTTCCTTTCCCCCTTGCCTTTCACTTGTTAGACTTGGATAATGGTCTGAAATTGCTCCCTGCTAACCCCGGTTCCCCTCTTTTATCATTCATAGGCATTTTTTCCAGTAAACGTCTTGCATGGTAATCATGCCCTGATATCTGCTTCTTGAAGAACACGAGATAACACAGATGGTATTGACATGCTCTGAGAAATCATGCAACACAATGAGATTTGGGGACTGGCCACCTCATCACTCAACTAGCAAAGCAGATGCCATCCCAAGCATGTGCATGCACCCAGCCTTGCTCTTTGTATGCCCAACACCTAGAACAAGTTCTAGCACATAGTGGGCACTCAAGAAATGTTTGTTGAACAAGTCAGTGAAACAATTAATTAACTGAATTGAATTGCACACAAAAAAATCAATCCAAAGTAATCAAGTCTCCTAGTGAACACACATGTCATGGTAAAACTTCCAAGTTGAATCTCTTTGTACCCTTTCTATTTTCAAGGTCAATGTTTGGCATCCAAAATACATAATAGTCATGGATGTGAGTGTGATTTGAAACCTTTGATCCTTTTCACTGAAAAGGTATTTAGATCGAATGTTCAACAGTTCGATAATAAACAATAAACAAATTGGTGTTCATTCAATATGTACCAAACATTCTGCAAAAGATTATGAAATGAAAAACAGAAGTAGATTGTGTGGGTCATGCTTTGCTGGTCCATGCTTACAGTGTAAGCAACACATACTGCCCCAACAATAGCCATTATAAGGCAGCCTATTAGTAAATGATTTTTGAATGATATGTTACCAATTGCTTTAGAAAAGGAAATAAATGCATACAGAGAAGGCTTTATAGAGGAGTGACTTTATCTAGGTTTTCAAGTGCAGAAGGAATTTTTCTCTGCTCTTAAAATATAGAGATGTAGAAACAGTATTTCTTTGTTTTAAATAACCCATACAAAAAGTAAGAAAAAAAAATCATAGTACAGACAGGTTTACGCTGAAAAGTAAAATTTTCTTTGCCATATCTCTATTCCTTACCCCTTTCCCCAAAGGTAGCAATTGATAAGATTATTACATGTTCTTTGTGAAGTTTTTTGCATATGTATCAATAAAATTTCCTTCTTTATTAACATGAATAGAATAAAATTGCATTATTTTGTTTCATATTTAGCAGTGTATCTTAGAACTATTCTTGTAAGTACATATAAAACCTCCTTAGCTTTTTGAAGGTTGATTGTATTTTGCTGTATTGATATGTCTACTTTATTTTAATCAATTTCCTAATAATGACATTCAGACATTTTATATATTTTCCTGCTACTAACAATGTGGATTTTCCCTTCCCCCGTCTATTTTGGAGTGTACCTTTGGCCTGTTTTTTTCTTGGAATTCAACCATACATTGGTTTTGGGGGAATATTAATAAATTAAAATTTCAGGAAACCAAAAAGTGAAAAATGATGAAATGAACAAAGGGTTTTATATGTCCTTTATTCGTTCCTAAATATACTACAGCTTAATATCTAATTATATCTGTTTTGTTTCCAGCTCAAACCCCGAGGATAAGATATTTTTCAGTCACTTTGGTTGCCTTGAGCACCAGAGCTGTCACTGATTACTTTCCTCTTGAGAGCAGACCAAGTCCAGTTGCTCCACCAGGTGCTGGGAATACTGGGAAAGCATTCCATCAGTAAAGAGAGGTGATTCACCAGCAATGCCTCTACTTTTTGTCGTCCTCAGGGTAGAAGTTGAGTACCAAAGAATGTATCCGATCATAACTCTTTACCTCAGAACAGAAGAATGTTAAACAAATATCTGTAAAAGGGGAGAAAGGATTAATTATTTGAGGCCACCAAATGGCAAGTTTAAACTTAAATTATTTTCAAACCTAAAAAGAAGTAAAAGTATAGTTTGAAACAGAGAAATATGTTTAACAAGGAATTTGCAGATTCTTTCTAGCTCTGAAAAGGCACTCAGATTTTTGTGTGGCTTGTATAAAAACAGTAGAGTATGGCAAGAATTTACTAATCTTATTTGTTTCATTTTGTGCCAGTTAAAAGTGAAATTTCAATTGAAAGTGAAACAACTAGAAAATAATCTTTGGCGTACCCTATGAAGATTGGCAACAATGAAAAATTTAAACCAAATGCTTCCTCCCAGTTGGATTATAAGTACTATGTTGGAATGGATTAATAAGCACCATTCTAGAATATAATCCTATTTATTTTATCAGGTTCATATGAACACTGAAGAGAAAATATAACAACCGAAAGATGCTACATTATCCTAATGCTAAAAAGGACATAAAATATTTTTTCTTTAAGACCAAAAACTATTTAACATTGAAAAAGTGTTGATTCAGTGGGACACACAATGCCACATTATTACAAAACATGGTAATACGAGAGCCTCTGCAAAAGTCAAGCACCTAAATTGAGACACTGTTTTTGACAAACGCATTGCTAATTATTCTTGGCACCACTCAACTCTTACAATGAATAGCTGCTGTACACAATATTACTCTAAAACAGAGTGACACCAAACATTTATTATAAGAAAGGAGCAGGTGAACCAGCCAGTCACTTTGTTCATTAGTCACTGCAATGACATGTGATTGTGCTTCCAGCTTCTATAAGTGCATTAACATTATAGTTCAACAGTGTTACTCTACAATTCATACACCCTCAGACATACACTCATATACACACACATTCCAACCCACCATAATGCAGTGCATGCTTCACTATATAGGAAACCCTCTTTCACTTTGCAAGATTATACAGCCTGACTCCTTCTTTTTCACTATCTTTGAAACTCTTTCATTTTCACCACTTTTGAGTTTATCATCCTTGAAATATTTAAAAGTTACTTATCAGGTTTTACACATTTCTTTCCCTTGACTCCTATGAACAATTTCTCAGCATGGCTACCCAAACCTCCTTCAAACACAATGTCCCATGGTTCCTGTCATAATTTAAAATGTTTACACTTTCAAAATTTGAATGTATGAATAATTTAATTAAACAATTAAATTGTCCCTCTAACATAGGAAAAATATAATGAGAGACAATTCCCATAGATCTCATGTGTTTCAGTATATCTTGCAAGCAAAGCATTAACTGACCTTTGTTCAGGATTATCTTTTCAAGGATATTATGTAGTAAGTAGTTTTTGAAAGAGACAGTGTCTTCCCGTGTTACAAAGACCAGGCAAGCTTACTACGAGTCTTAGTTTGCCAGGGTGCCATGACAAATACAACAAATTGACTTTGGTTTAAATAACAGGAATTTATTGATAGACAGTTTTGAAGCTAGGTGAAGTCCAAAATCAAGATATTGGCAAGGAATTCTTTCTTCCTGAATCTGTCACATTCTGATGTGCTGTTTTCTGGCAATCCTTGATTTGTATCTCTGCTTCATGTCACATGGCAATGTCTTCTTTTGTTTCCTCTTTCAGTTCCTATTCTGGCTTCTCACTGTGTCCTCCAACTTCTGGCCCCTAGTTTCATCTCTTTGTAAGTCCTCCAATAATGTGGATTTAAGACCCACCTCATTTAGTTGGGCTAAACCTTAAATAAAAATAATAAGAGGTCCTGTTTACAATGGGTGCACACCCATAGGAATGAGGGTTAAGTTTAAGAATATATCTATGTTGGGGTATTTAATCCAAACTACCACACTTCTCATTATAAAGATTTTGGTTGCTGTTTCATTCAACAAGTTTAAAAAATTTTAACAGCTCTTAGGGTTTACACGTTTATATTTAAACATTAATATATAAAATACTGATTGTTCATAACTTAAATGGGTAAAGTTAGAGACAACTACTCCTAAGATCTAATGATTGAAAATTATATGCCACCTTGTCTTTTCTCAAAGCTGAAAATTGTTGCCTAAAATTAAAATCAACTGTCCACGTTTTGAAGATAGTTATTAATATTGTTCTTTGCTCTAGTTTTGGGCACTGCATATTAAACATAACTTGTATTGTTTCAATGTATAACATGGAGGGCCAGGTCATAAATAATAACATTATAATGGGCTTTTGCACTGTTACTATTTTTCCTTTGGAATGTGAAGGTCTGAATGAAGGTTTTGATTTTGAATGTTTTTGAGAAGCCTTGCTTACATTTTATGGTATGGTCATTGGAAATGGAAATAAATGTATAAAAATATATACTATACATACTTTCTTATACTTTATTTCAGCTACTATTCCCATATAATTTGACAAGAATTGCTATGACTAAGAGATTTTTGAGTCCTAATTAAAACTTTATTCATGACAGTATTCATTATTAGCCTGAAATGCATTCTGTAAGTAATCTCTTTGAGTTTCTGGAATGTTTTCTTAAACTTTCGGATATGCAGCAGTTTACATGTCTGAAGTTACTTGAAGGCATCATTTTTAAAGAAAGCTTTCTATTAGGCCCTGTAGCATCCAAAGTCCTCTGTAGCTCCTCTTGAACATTTTTTGCCATAATTATTAAAAGGAAGTTTAATAAATAGCATCATCATTTTTTTTTGCTGTGGCACAGGTTATAAATGTAAGTGGAGTTTACCAGCAGCATCAAATGTTTCAGCTTTAAAAAATAAAAGTATAGAGAGAACTTGACATGACAGAACATCATGTCATTAATTATTGTTTGTATTTTGTTCTTTTATTATTAGAATTATTTGCAAGAAATATAGAATGCCAGTTTTTAAAGGTAAAGGTACATGTTTAGCTCTAGAATATGTGTGCAATATGTTCATAACAACGGCTGTGGTTGCCATGAAGTGCCTCATTTACCTTTAAGTATACTGTTAATGTGTCATGCATGCAGATGGATGGCGTGAAACTGTGCACTGAAGTGGGGCCTTAGCTGCAGTGTTTGGCGGAGTTAACTTCTACCCTGCCAGTTCAAAAGTTCAATCTGTTTTCATATAGAATATACATACTAAAAAAAAATCAGTCTGTTAAACAGCCTGACTGATTCAGCCTCTTCAGATACTCTTGTGCTCTGCAGCAGTGGTTCTGTGTGTAAATGCTATGCACTGAGGATACACACACAGAAAAACGAACAATATGTTGTGTACAGGATAATGCCTCATACAAATCAGATGTCCATTTGTTACTGTGTTTGTAAACAACCTTTTATCTCTTGGTGTTACAAACTCCACCTAAAACTGATTAAACTCTCATTCTTGTCAAAAAAAGTTTTTGGTTCCCTAAACTTTAAGTTCTTCTCCTGTAATGCAATCAACTGTGTGTGGGTATCCACTGGGGCCCATCCATGTTGCTCCTGTGGGACTTTGGAGTAAGGGGAACAGACATAAGTATATTGATGCACATGCTGGTTGTTGTGCCAGAATTAACTAAGTTCTTTGTCTCTGACTCAGGACTCTCATGTATTCTGGTGGAATCCATGAAATTGTTATAGGCTGATTTCTTAGCTAAAAAGTAGGATAAAAATCTCAGACAATTCAAAGATCTTTAAAAGAGATAGTAATTATGCTTTATTCCTATTTACAGGTGATTTGCAAAGAGGTAAAGGGGAAAAGTGAGAGAGCATATTAGAGAGACTTAGGGGAAAATTTCAAAATAACTTTTTCCCTTTCCGTTTGAAGGGCATCTCCATATCTACCATAGTAGCTTAGAATGGGAGACTGGAAAGAATTATTAAGCAGTCCACCGATTTACACTTTTTTCTTCACAGAACTTATATATTCTCAAAGCCTCAAACAATTTTTTTCTAGGCATTACTGTATTTCTGGAAATAACTTCCTCTTAAAACTAGCATTTCTAACTATCCATTAGCAGCCATTCCTATCTAAATGTCCTCTGGGCACTGCAAGCCAAACAAAATCATATTTATGGCTTTACTGCTTTAATCTTTTCCCCAAACCCAATTTAATTTTGGTTTAATATTTATATTATTGGCACTATTCTTATCTTTTTGTTTTTGTTAGAACTCTTGGATAGATATTTGGATCTTAACATTTTTGGTCAAGAGTAATTTAGTGTTCATTAAATCCAACATTTCCATTTTCCAGATGAAGACCTACGGGTCAGAGATAAATTTGCTTATAAAAAATTACAAGGAACACTTTCACTTCAACTTAGTACTTTTACTTTTAGTTCAATCCTTTTTATACCACAACCCTTTCTCATTGCCCTTAGATCTAATAAGTTACCAAGTTGATGCTATATTTATGACGCCTCTTAATTTGGTGTCTTTGTCCATGTACATATATTTTTGGCCACAGAACATCATGTCATTAATTATTATTTGTATTTTGTCCTTTTATTATTAGAATTATTTGCAAGAAATGTAGAATGCCAGTTTTTTTTTTCCTTTTTAATTTTTATTGGGATTGTTCAGATACCACACAATTATGCAAAGATCCAAAGTGTACAATCAGTTGCCCCTGGTACCCTCTTACAGCTGTGCATCCATCACCACGCTTAATTTTTGTTCGATTTTCAGAAACTTTTCATTACTCCAGACAAGAAATAAAGTGAAAGATGAAAAAAGAAAAAAAGAAAAGGAAACTCGAATCTTCCCATATCCCTAACCAAACCCCCTCAATTGTTGACTCTTAGTGTTGGTATAGTACATTTGTTACTGTTCATGAAAGAACGTTGAAATACTACAAACTGTAGTATATAGTTTGCAATAGGTATATATTTCTTCCCTATATGCCCCTCTATTATTAACGTTTAATTGTATTGTCATACATTTGTTCTGGTTCCTGGAAGAGATTTCTAATATTTGTACAGTTAATCATGAACAGTGCCCTCCATAGGATTCAGTTTTATACATTCCCTTCTTTTGACCTCCAACTTTCCTTCTGGTGACATATATGACTCTGAGCTTCCCCTTTCCACCTCATTCATGCACCATTTGGCCCTGTTAGTTATTCTCACATTTTGCTACTGACACCTCTATTCATTTCCAAACATTTAAGTTCATCCTAGTTGAACATTCTGCTCATACTAAGCAATTGCTACCCATTCTTAAGCCTTGTTCTATATCTTGGTACCTTATATTTCATGTCTATGAGTTTACATACTATAATTAGTTCCTATCAGTGAGATCCTGCAATATTTGTCTTTGTGTTTTTGGCTTATTTCACTCAGTATATTGCCCTCGAGGTTTTGTCATCAACCCATTTTTATATAAGGGCTTCTACATTTCTTACACAAGGAAGGAGGGAGACTCAAAGAAGGTAGAGAGGCAAAAGAAAGAGGAAAAAAAAAATGACAGCTAGGAAGCAGCAAAAGGAAAAATAACCTTAAATCAAAGTAGAGTAAAGAGTCAACACCACCAATGTCAGGTGTCTAACATGCCTCCCCTATCCCCCCCTTATCTGTATTTACCTTGGTATTTCGCCTTTGTTACATTAAAGGAAGCATAATACAATGATTCTGTTAGTTACAGTCTCTAGTTAATTTGATTGCATCCCTCCCCCAATGCCTCCCCACTTTTAACACCTTGCAAGATTGGCATTTGCTTGTTCTCCCTTGTTAAAGAACATATTTGTACATTTTATCACAAATGTTGAACACTCTAGATTTCACCAAGTTACACAGTCCCAATTTTTATCTTTCCTCCTTTCTTCTGGTGTCTCACATGCTCCCAGCCTTCCTCTCTCAACCGTATTCATAGTTATCTTTGTTCAGTGTACTTACATTTCTGTGCTACCATCTACCAAAATTGTGTTCCAAACCACGCACTCCTGTCTTCTATAACTCTGTAGTGCTCCCTTTAGTATTTCCTGTAGGGCTGGTGTCTTGTTCACAAAGTCTTTCATTGTCTGTTTGTTGAAAAATATTTTGAGCTCTCCCTCATATATGAAAGACAGCTTTGCTGGATACAGGATTCTTGGTTGGAGGTTTTTCTCTTTCAGTATCTTGAATATATCACATCACTTCCTCCTTGCATTCATGGTTTCTGCTGAGAGATCTGCACATAGTATTATTAAGCTTCCTTTGTATGTGATGGATGCTTTTCTCTTGCTGCTTTCAGGATTCTCTTTCTTCGACATTTGATAATCTGATTATTAAGTGTCTTGGCGTAGGCCTATTCAGAGGTATTTCATTCGGAGTACGCTGCGCTTCTTGGATCTGTAATTTTATGTCTTTCATAAGAGATTGGAAATTTTCATTGATTATTTCCTCTATTATTGCCTCTGCCCTTTTTCCCTTCTCTTCTCCTTCTGGGACACCAATTATATGTACATTCTTGTACTTTGTTTCATCCTTAAGTTCCCGGAGATGTTGCTCATATTTTTTTCATTCTTTTCTCCATCTGCTCCTTTGCATGTAGGCTTTCAGATGTTTTGTTCTCCAGTTCCTGAGTGTTTTCTTCTGCCTCTTGAGATCTGCTGTTGTATGTTTCCATTGCATCTTTCATCTTGTGTGTTGTGCCTTTCATTTCCATAGATTCTCCTAGTTGTTTTTGAACTTTTGATTTCTGCCTTATGTATGCCCAGTGTTTTCTTTACAGCCTGTATCTCTTTTGTGAAATAGTCTCTAAACTTTTTGAATTGATTTAGCATTAGTTGTTTAAATTTCTGTATCTCAGTTGAAGTGTATGTTTGTTCCTTTGACTGGGCTATAACTTCATTTTTCTTAGTGTAGGTTGTAGTTTTCTGTTGTCTAGGCATCTGACCTCCTAGGCCACCCCAATCAGATTTTCCCAGACAAGAACAGGCTCAGGTCACAGAAGGAGGAAATATTCAGTATCTGGTTTCTGTGATGGTTTTTCTTAGAGGATTGATACACCTGTGCTTTTCTGCCTGGCAGGTGTACCTGTCAGCCTGTCACTGGCTGGTGTAAGAGGGTGTGGCCTGTAGCTCTCCTCCCCCAGGCTTTGGGGTCTATGTCCAGTAAGGCAGGTAGTCGAGCTGGGCCCCTCCCTTTCCTCTTGAGAAGCTATGCCCCCTCCAGAGAAGTCATCTGTATATCAATAAGTTCTTTGTTTCTTTGACTCTGCTGATCAAAGTGTTTTGATTTTAAAAAGTCTGAGGCTTTCTTTACTGAAAAGCAGGGCGGGCTGAAAAAGGCTGAGGTTTTCTCCACAGAGAGAAAGGGAGAGAAAACTCCCAGGTTCACCCGTCAGCCAGAGATAGCACCCAGTCCTCTGGGCTCCCTGTCCTGAGACAGATATGTCCCCCTACTCTCCCAAGGTCAGTTGTCACCAAAAGCCTCTGTCTGCTTGTTGAGGATTTGCTGTCTGTATTGAGCAGTTAACATTAAAACCCCAATTGGAGCTGGGCTGAGAGAGTGCTGTTCTCTAGCACCGCGAGGCTTCCATGAGGGAGGGGCTCTTGGCTCTTGGCTCTCAGAGTGGGTCCACAGTTTTTACTTACAGATTTTATGCTGCGATTTCAGGCTTTCCTCCCAATTCAGGTTGGTGGATGATGAGTGGACAGTTATGTTTGTCTCCCCACAGTTATTCCAGGTTATTTACTATTTTTTGGTCATTTATGAATTGTTCCAGGGGGGACTAACAGTCTTCCACTCCTCTCTATACTGCCATCTTAGCTCCTCCAGAATGCCAGTTTTTAAAGGTAAACTGTATTTGAGAAAGAGAGAGAGAGACTATAGAACACAGGTTGCCCACAAACTAATCATAGTTCTATTTTGGGGAGTATAAAATGAGACTCCAGATATTTCTGATCTGTTTTGCAATTCTATTTATCTTTCTCACTATAGAAGATTCGACCTTTTTGATGTCTGGGCATATATATCTTCTCCTTCCTTAAGTCAGAATGATTGAGAGATTTGCAGACCTTCATGTTCTAAGAGTCTAGGGTTGCTAAGGCTCAAAAAGCTGGTGTGGTCCCTGCAGAGTCATCTTTTTGAGGACCAGCTCTTCAGTCCTGGAAAGCACACTGCTGCCCAGCTGTTCTAGAGAAACCACCTGCTGTATCAGCAGTGAGCAGTAAAGATGATCAAAACTCTCCTGGAAGGATGCTTATCTGCACTTCCTTACATGCTGACTGAAGATTCACTATTGGCATAACATGTCTCAAAGCATATGTTCAGTTGTAATATCTATTCATACTATGAATTTTTTATCAACACTAGCTGGCATGTCAGTGTCAAGTGGCTTATCTCTAGCTCCATTTTCATCTCTCTTTCTATCTATCTCCATATATCTATCTATTACTCTGGATTTACTGCTGTGACCTTTCTGGAGTACATCATAGATCAAGAATATTTGCCAATATCTAACATTGACAGTGGGGCTTAACTTCAAAAAGTTGAACCAATATAATTTACTGTCCCCATGATAAGAAATTCTGGGCTAACCATGCATTCATATCTCAATAATGAACAATTCTTGGTGAAAGATATATCCTGATTTTGTGCCAAACATTTGTCATCAGGCAAATATAGCTTAGATATGTGCTCTAGAAAATAATGCTACAAAAAACAATACTGTAAAGCAATTAAATAGCTTACTTATGAAGACTAACATCTTATTCATCAATATTGTATTTCAAGACTCCTGCCCTGCTATGTCCACCAATCCGAAGTTATTGTCAAACTCTCTGAAACCCCAACCAGCAAGCCACCTTGATGATCTGTTTTTAAATTATCCAGTTCAAACCTTAGATTCTTATAAATATCTTCCCTTTATTTTCCCCTTCTGAGATACTCATAAGACATTATCAAGGTGATAATATTCTTTATAGGAATAACGGTAATCATATTGACTTTTCTTGATCAACAGACATATGTGGTCCTCTTAGGGAGTGAATAGCTAACATCGTTTCTGGGATTTTTTCATTTTGGGATCATCTTTCTTAACTTTACTGCTGTAATTAATATTCTTGATTTCAGCCTCTTTTATTTGGTATCAGGAGTTTGTTTTTCCCCTGCCATTTTAGATGAATGAATGAATGCTTTCACTATTTACATACCTTCTACCATCCTAATATTCTTGCTATTTTTCTCTTAAACAACTGGAATAACCCTTCTACATATCTCCTTGCCTCTAGTCTTCCCATTACTGGTCCTAAGTGCATTTTATTAGCTAAACGTCTTCCAGATTAATCCTAAGTAGAGCTCTAATAAAATTAGTTGTTTTCTTAACAATGTTTAGTAACTCCACATTACCTGCTTCTTTAAATGTAAATTCTCCTTCTGACACTTAAACTCTCCCTACTTCACCCCCACCTCTCATTATAATCTGCAGTTGTAGAAATTTTATCTACCATGGAATAGAGTCTGGATACAGTAAATATTAGTAAATGCTTATTGATTTAATAAATTATTCTAGGCCCTTCTCAAATGCATGCTACATGAATCCTTTCCATATTTTTCTAACCTGATGAAACTTCTCTTTTATTTGGACCCTAAAGTAATTACTTTTCTGTATTTTCCTCATAGCTGATTAAATAATTTGCATTATAGTTATTTGCATATTTGCATTATTTCCCAGGCCCTCTCTTGACCCTTAGCAACTTGAGGTGTTTTCTGGTTTGCTAATGCTGCCGTATGCAAAATACCAGACACTGCTTGGCTTTTAAAAAGGGGGCTTATTTGGTTACAAATTTATAATCTGAAGGCCATGAAAATGTCCAAATTAAGGCATCAACAAGAGGATACCTTCACTGAAGAATGGCCGATGGCATCCGGAACACCTCTGTCAGCTGGGAAGGCATGTGGCTAACGTCTGCTGGTCCTTTGCTCTTGGGTTGTATTCCAAAATGGCTTTCTCCAAAATGTCTCTGATCTGGTCTGTCTTAGCCTCTTCACTTCTGCGCATCTGTCTGGGGGTCCTCTCGTAGTTTCTCCAGAGCAAACTCTGGGCTAGCATCTCTTAGCTTAGCATCTCCAAACTTCCTTCTGTCCACATGTCCAACCATCAGCTTTCAACGGCTTTCTCCAAAATGTCTCTCTCAGCTGCTCTGAATTCCTTCTGTAGGTGAACTCTTTCATAGGGCTCCAGTGATTTAATCAAGACCCACCCTGAATGGGCAGGGTCCATATATCCATGGAAATAATTTAATCAAATGTTTCACCCACAGTTGATGGGGTCATATCTCCATGGAAACACTCAATCAAAAGATTCCAATCTAATCAACACTAATACATCTGCCCCCATAAGATGGCAATAAGGAATATGGCTTTTGGGGGACATAATATATCCAAACTGGCATAAGGTGAAATATGCTGTATCCATCCATAGTCTTTTAGATCAGTCACCTTTTATACCAGTGGTGCTTCAAATAAGAAAATTAGAAAATATTTGTTGAATTAAAATGAGGTGGGTGACTAATAAATGCAAAATTATTTTTTCCATAGCTATTCCTTATTTCTGGTTTTTCTGATTAACTTGTAGCTTGTATCTATTACTATTCTGTGGCATATTTTTTCTTATTTCATTTTAAAAAATAATCTTTCAATTTTAAGGACCAATCTTTTTATTTAGCCATTTAATAAATATTCCAACACTCTTATTCCTAAAACGTATGCTTTAATAATTTTTATTGTGAAACAAATCAAATACTATGATATTTTTATGACTACTTTTAAAAATTAATTTTTCAAACACTTTGAAATACATTCACACTCAGAACAGTGATGTTTTGCAAAAAAAATTATGAAGGATTACAAATCCTTACTCAAGTGCAAAAAACTTGCTTTTTGTCAGATTCATCCTTAAAATTTTAGAAGGATAAATAAACTATTTTTTTCACCAGAAATATTTTTTTAACAGCACTGTTGTATGACTCCCTGATATTTTTCAAATCTAAAGACATTGAAGTTAAATGTTAGCTTTAACCAACTGAAATCAACACATGGTTTTGAGATAGTTGAAATTTGAAGAAATGATTTGTTTTTGCAAGGCATATTATTATGGAAATTGATAGACACAAAATGAATAGATTTATTGTTAAGCATCAACACCTTGAATGCTGGCCCACTGAATTTTCCTTCGTGCTACCAATGTCAAGATTGATGTGAAAAAGTTATAATAGATGGGTGATTGTGGGAAAATGGTGGAATAGGGGGCTTCAGGACTCAGTCCTTCCACCAGAACAGTTATTAAACAGACAGCCATTGTCTGGAGCAACTATTTTGAAAATTGAGAGGCATCCAGGGAAAAGTACTAGGAAGAGGCTGATAAATTATGGTAAAGAACAATAAATTTCTCTCTGTGCATGGTGGCTACTGGTGTCCATCTGCCACTTTCACTACAGCTGCTGTGGGGTCCAGCCCCTGGCTAACTCATTAGTGACATAAAGGGACATGAAAATCCTCTAGGGCAAGACTGGGCACAGCCAATCACTGATCAAAGCTTTTGGTTGGCAACTTCAGATTGCTGAGAGCCCTGCTCTGAGGGCAGCCATTGTGTCAACCTACCCCAGAAAAAAGCCACAGCAGAGGAGATTTAAAGATGCCATGCTTCCTCAGGGCTGCAGGGGAAAGTTAGTTGAAGGGCTGCATTTGGTGGGCACACCAAGAAAGCTCAGCTTATGGGAGACACTGAAGAAGCTCTTGGCAGCCTTCCTGATATCCTCCCCAGGAAACTTTAGAGCCAGTCTGCATCCCCTTTGTGGGTCCCTGGCCCTGTTTTGGCAGGGGAAGTTCTCTGCTGCGTGTCCCTCCAACCAGAATTTGCCCTCCAGGTGAAAGCAGCTTGAGACAATGAAAAGAGTGTAAGAAACTATAGAGGTGGAGAATCTGGGACAAAGGCCTGCCAGCTTCACACACCTGAGAGACAGAGGTTTGTCTCCTGGGAAACAGAGGGGACAAACTCTTGCAAACAGGGAACTCCAAAATGACTAAGAAGCACAGGCCCAGAACAAGACACAATACCAGAAAAGACAGGGAGGACACTGCATACTACATTCACCTTTGGCAGACCTTCCTGATAAGAGGGCCGAAGCTCAAGAAAATCTCTGTGTTATCACCAGCTGGTTACAAAACCAAGAAACACACATTTCAGGGAATAAACCTCAGAGTTAACGTTTTAATATATTAAAATGTACAGTGTGCAACAAAAAAGTACAAGATAAAAGAAAAAGAAACAGGAAATGATATCCCATCCAAAGGAAAATGCCAGCAAAGAAGACCAGAATGTGGACATACTGAACAAAGTCTTTAGAAAATTGTTCTGGTTTGCTAATACTGCCATTATGCAAAATGCCAGAAATGGATTGGGTTTTATAAAGGGGATTTATTAGGTTACAAAGTTACAGTTCTAAGGCCCTAGAAGAGTCCAGACTAAGGCATCAACAAGGTGATACCTTCACTGAAGAATGAGTGATGGCACCCATAACACCTCTGTCACATGGGAAGGCACATGGCTGGCATCTGCTGGTCCTTTGCTCCTGGGCTGTGTTTCAAAATAGCTTTCTCCAAAATGTCTCTGGACTTCTGTCTTCATTCTTTTCTCTCTCAGCTCTTATGTGTCCTTGCTTCTTTCTCTCAGGGCATTTCTCTCTCTGTCTGAGGTCCTCTCTTACCTTCTCCAGGGCAAACTCTGGACTTCATCTTTTAGTTTAGCATCTCCAAATGTCCTTCTGTCTGAATCCTCAAGCATCTCCAAGCATCAGTGTCTGTGTCAGCTCTTAAGCTCTCTTAGGTATTCCAGTGAAGTGACCAAGACCCACCCTGAATGGGCAGGGTCTGTACCTCCATGGACATTACCAGTCAACGGTCTCACCCACAGTTGGGTGAATTATATCTTCATGGAAACATTCAATCAAAAGTTTCTACCCAACACGATTGGGGTAAAAGATCATGGCTTTTCTGGGATCCATAACAGTTTCAAACTGGCACAAAAAAATGACCTCAAAAATGCTCAAGGAGATGGAGGAAAGTACAAAGAACTTAAGGATATCAGGAAAACAATGAATGAACAATATGAGAATCTTATTAAAGAGGCAGAAATTTAAAAAAAAAGAACCAGACAGAGCTACTGAAGTTGAAGGACACAATAACTGAAGTAAAAAGTTCCTAGGAGGGTTCCAAGAGCAGATTATAGCTGGAAGAAGAATGAATCAGTGAACTTGAAGACAAGACACTTGAAATGAGTCAGGCGGAAGAACAGAAAGAAAAAAAGAAATATCAAAAGTGAAAATCGCCTAAAACAACTGTTAGACACCATCAAGTGCATTAATATATGCATTATGGGAGTCCCAGAAGGAGAGGAAAGAAAGGTGCAGAAGGAATAGTCAAAGAAATAAAGGCAGAGAACTTCTCCAACTTAGCAAAATACATTAGTATGCACATCCAGAAAGCTAACAGAGCACCAAACAGAATGAACATGAAAAATACATCCCATTGTTTATTAATCACACAATCAAATACTGTGCCCCACACCACTGAACACCTAGAAATTTTACTGAGTAGATCACAGATTTTGGTACCAGAGAAGTGGGGTGCTTTTGCTGCTGAGTTTGCAAATACCAAACATGTTGGAACAGCTTTTTAAATGGATAAGGGGAAGTTTCTGGAAGAGTTGTGAGGAGCTTGATAGAAAAGGCCAAAACTGCTTTAAAGAGACTGTTTGTGGAAATATGGACTCTAAAGATACTTCGGATGAGGCCTTGAACAGAGATGATCAATGTGTTGTTGTGAACTGGAAGAAAGGTGATCCTTGTTTTAAAGTGGCAGAGAATTTGGCAAAATTGAATCCTGGTGTCAGATGGAAGGAAGAATCTGGAAGCAACAACCTGGAATACTTAGCTGAGGAGATCTCCAGACTATGTGTGGAGGACGTATCCTGGCTTCTCCTTGCAGCTTATAGTAAAATGCGAGCAGAGAGAGATAAACTTAGAACTGTACTCTTGGGTTCAAAGAAACCAGAAGCTGATGGCTTGGAAAATTACAGGCTTCCAGGGGGTGGAATCCCAGAAGCTACAGCCCAACATGAGGATGGAACCAAACATGGAACCCAGCCGCCATTTCAGTACAAGCCAAGACTGGAAAAGGAGTTAAGCAGAAAGGATTTGTGGAAAGTCCTATTGTCTGATGGCTTTGACCCCTGCGTGCTTCATGCAAAGCCAACAGAATTTTTGCGAGATCTTTATAGACAGAGCCATTGCCGGTCTGGACTGGAGGAGACAGACAAGGAAAAAATTAAAGGAAAAATCTCTTCAAAGACAGAGCCATGGAGGTTGAGGTCTGGAGTCAAGAGGTCTCAGGCTGGGAGAGCAGAGCAGCCCACATGCATGGAAAGGGTGAGTTTGCCCTGGAGGTCGAGGGCGGGCCTTCCGCCTCGATGCTCTGGAAGAGTTCTGCCACCTGAGGTCCCAAAGAGGGTGGGGCTGAGAAGGTGGTCTCCCCAATGTGTGGATATGCTGGAGCACTCACCCAAGCATTTGGAGAGGAAACAGCTGCCAAAAAGACCCTTGGGAAGGGTTAGGCTCCCGCTCTCTCAAGCCCCAAGGATGCAACGTTGTTCTGTAAATGCCTCTCAGACTTTGAAATCTAATGGACTTTTTCCTGTGGGTTTTAGGAACTGTTTTGCTCCTGTTAACCCTGTTTTTCTTACTGTTTCTCCTTATGGCAATGGAAATGTTTGTCCTATGAATGTCTCTCCTTTGTATATTGGGAGCACATAACTTGTTCTAAGTTCACAAATCCACAGCTAAAGAAAAATTATGCCTTAGGACTGGCCATGCCTATAATTGATTTTGATGGGATCTTGTACTTACGTTACTGAAATGATTTAAGTTTCTGTGATATTGTGATGAAATGAATGTATTTTGTATTTGGAAAGATAGTGTCATTTTGGGGTCCAGGGGGTGGAATGTGCCGGTTTGAGTGTATTGTGTCCCCCAAATGCCATTATCTTTGTGGTCTTGTGTGGGGCAGACGTTTTTGGTGCTGGTTAGATTTGCTTGGAATGTGCCCCACTCAGCTGTGGGTAATGATCATTTTGATGAGATGTTCCCATGGAGGCGTGGCCCCACCCATTCGGGGTGGGCCTTGATTGGTGGAGCTATATAAATGAGCTGACTCAAAGAGGAAAAGAGAGTGCAGCTGGGAGTGATGTTTTGAAGAGAAGCAAGCTTGCTAGAAAGGAACATCCCGGGAGAAAGCCGTTTTGAGGCCGGAGCTTTGGAGCAGATGCCAGCTGCCTTCCTAGCTAACAGAGGTTTTCCGGAGGCCATTGGCCATCCTCCGGTGAGGGTACCCGATTGCTGATGTGTTACCTTGGACGCTTTGTGGCCTTAAGACTGTAATTGTGTAGTGAAATAAACCCCCATTTTATAAAAGCCTATCCATCTCTGGTGTTTTGCATTCTGCAGCATGAGCAAACTAGGACAGATACATAGGATAAGGAGAGAGTTCTGAAAGCTGGAAGAAGAAAGCACCATGTTATGTACAAAGGAGTCCCAATTAGATTGAGTGCCTATTTCTCATCAGAAATCATGGAGGCAGGAAGGTAGAGGGTTGAAATTCTTAAACTGCTGAAAGAAAACCACAGCCAGTCAAAAATTTTATATTCAGCAAGACTTTCTTTCAGTAATGAGTGAGAGATTAAGGCCTTCCCAGATAAACAAAAGCTGAGGGAGTTCAACACTACTAGATCTGCCCTACATGCAATGCTAAAGTGAGTTCTTCAGACTGAAAGGAAAGGACAGTAGACAATGGTTTAAAGCAGCATAAAGAAATAAACACCTATGGTAAAGTTAAGCATTTGGGTAATTATAAATGTCAGTATTGTAACATATTGTTTGGAATGTAATTCCACTTCTTGCTTCCTACAGGTGCTGAAATGCAAATGCATGAAAAGTAATGATTAATCTGTGAGTTTGGACATAAAATGTAGAAAGATATAAGTGGTAACAAATAAAAAAAAGGTGTCGGGAGATAGGGGTATACGAAAGGTATATATATATATGTTATTGAAGTTAAGTTGGTATCAAACAAATATAATTATATATTTGGATGTAAAATTTTAATCTCATGGTCACCACACACACACACACAAATGATGAAAAATATACCCAGAAGCAAAGAAAGAGCACTTAATATAGTAAAACACAAAAAATCAAATAAATATAATAGTAGGCATTAATGGTAGAATTGAGGGACAAAAATTGTACAAGACATACAAAGACTAAGCAGGAAAATGGCAGAAGAAAGTCCTGTATTGTCATTAGTAATTTTAAATGTAAATGGATTAAACTCTCAAGTCAAAAGGTAAAAGTTGGCAAGATGGATAAAAAAGCATGACCCATTTATATGCTGTCTGCAAAAGACTCATTTTATATTCAAAATACAAGTAGGTTGAAATTTAAAGGATGGAAGAAAATATACAATTCAAGTAAGAGGCTAAATAGAGCTGGGGTGTCTACACTAATATTAGATAAAACAGACTTTAAACAAAAACAGTTATGAGAGTCAAAGATGGTCATTACATACTGGTAAAGGGGACAATTCAACAAGAACACGTAACAATTATAAATATATGTGTACCTCACAGCAGAGCTTCAAAATATATGAAGCAAATACTGACAAATATGAAGAAAGAAATTGAGGGTTCTGTCTTTAAAGCATGAGACTTTAATACAACACTTTCAATAATAGATAGAACACCTAGTCAGAGATCAATAAGGAAAAACAAAACTTGAGCAGTGCTCTAAACCAACCAGACCTAACAGACATATATAGAAAACTTCACCCAACAAAAACAGAACAAAAATTCTGGATCATTCTCCAGGATAGACCATATGTTAGGTCACAAAACAAGTCTCAATAAATTGAAAAAATATCAAAATCATACAATGTATATTTTCTGTCACAACAGAATGAAGATAAAATTCAATAACAGATGGAGAAATGGAAAACTGACAAATATGTGGAAATTAAGTATGGAAATTAACACACTCTTAAACAACCAATGGGTTAAACAGAAAATCATGAGCAAAATTTGGAAATATCCTGAGGTGAATAAAAATGAAAATACATCATACCAAAACTTATGGGATACAGTGATGGTAGTGCTGAGAGGGAAATTTATAGTGCTAAGTGCTTACATTAATAAGAGAAGAAAGATTTCAAATCAGTGACCTAACCTCAAACAAGACAGAACAAGAAAAAGAAGAGCAAACTAAACCCAAAGTGAGCAGAAGGAAGAAAATAACAAAGATTAGGGTGGAGATAAATGAAATAGAAAACAAATAAAAATAAAACAATACAGGGAATCAACAGAACCAGAAGTTGGCTCTTTGAAAAGATCAATACAATTGACAACCCTTTAGCTAGACTGACAAAGAAAAAGAGAAAGGATACAAATACCAAAAATCAGAAATAAAAAGGGGGATATAACTATAAACCATAATGAAACAAAAAAGACTATAAAAACTATACTATGAACAGCTGTATGCCAATCAATTAGAAACCCTAGAGGGATGAACACATTTTTAGAAACACATAAACTACCTACATTGATTCAAGAAGAAATAGAAGATCTCAACAAACCAATAACTAGTAAGAAGATTGAAAACAGTAATCAAAACTTCCCAATAAAGAAACGCTTGGGACCGGATGGCATCAAAGGGAGATTCTACCAAACATTCCAAGAATCCTTATCTCTAATTATGCTCAAGCACTTCCAAAAATATGAACAGGAGAGAACACTCCCTAATAAATCCAGAGTTCAACATCACCCTCATACCAAAGCCATATAAAGATACCACAAGAAAAGACAACTACAGATCAATATCTCTTATAAATATAGACGCAGAAATCCTCAACAAAATACTAGCAAGCCAAATCCAGCAGCATATTAAAAGAATTATACACCATGATCTAGGGGATTTATTCCAGGTATACATGGGTGGTTCAACATCAGAAAATCAATTAATATATTACACCACATTAACACAATGAAAGAAGAAAACTACATGGCCTTCTCAATTGATGGAGAAAAGGCACTTGGCAATATACAACACCACTTCTTTTTTTTTTCTTTTTTTTTTTTTTATTAAATTCAGTTTTATTGAAATACATTCACACACCATACAATCATCCATGATATACAATCCACTGTCCACAGTATGATAACATAGTTATGTGTTCATCACCACAATCTATCTCTGAACATTTTCCTTACATCAGAAAGAACCAGAACAAGAATAAAAAATAAAAGTGAAGAAAGAACACCCAGATCATCCCCCCATCCCACCCCATTTGTCCTTTAGTTTTTATCCCCATTCCTCCACTCATCCATGCACTAGATAAAGGGGGTGTGATCCACAAGGGCTTCACAATCACACTGTCACCCCTTGTAATCTACATTATTATATAATTGTCTTCAGGAGTCCAGACTTCTGGGTTGGAGTTTGGTAGTTTCAGGTATTTACTTCTAGCTATTCCAATACATTAAAGCCTAAGAGGTGTTATCTATAGAGTGCATAAGAATGTCCACCAGAGTGACCTCTCGACTCCATTTGGAATCTCTCAGCCACTGAAACTATTTCGTCTCATTTTGCATCCCCCTTTCGGTCAAGAAGACACACTCAGTCCCACGATGCCAGGTCCAGATTCATCCCCGGGAGCCATATTCTGCATTGCCAGGGAGATTTACACCCCTGGGAGTCGGGTCCCACGTAGGGGGGAGGGCAGCGAGTTCACCTGTCGAGATGGCTCAGTTAGAGAGAGAGAGGGCCACATCTGAGCAACAAAGAGGTACTCAGGGGGAGACTCTTAGGCACCATTACATACAAGTTTAGACTCTCCTTTGACAACACCACTTCTTGAGGAAAAAAAAAAAAAACACTGAGAACACTAGGAATAAGAGGAAACTTCCTCAACATGATGAAGGGTGTATACGAAAAGTCCACACCTAACATGCTACTTCATGGTGAAAGACTGACAGCTTTCCCTCTAAGATCAGCAACAAGATTAGGATGCCCCTTGTCACCACTATTATTCATCATTGAACAATTAGGCAAGAAAAAGAAATCAAAGGTATACAAATTGGAAAGGAAGAAGTAAAACTTGCCCTATTTGCAGATGACATGATCCTATACAGAAAATCCTGAAAAATCCACAACAAATCTCCTAGAGTTAATAAATTAATTCAGCAAAGTGGCAGGATACAAGATAGACATGCAAAAATCCATAGTGTTTACATACACAAGCAATGAAAAATCAGAAGAAGAAATAAATAAAAGGATTCCATTCACAATAGCAACAAAAAGAATCAAATATCTAGGAATAAGTCAAACCAAGAAAATCAAATATACTATAATTCAGAAAAATAAAATACATTGCTAAAAGAAATCAAGGAAGACTTTAATAAATGGAAAGACATTCCATGTTCATGGATTGGAAGATAAAATGTTAAGAAGTCAGTCCTTACCAATGTAATTTATAGATTCAACCCAATTCCCCCCAAAATTCCATCAACCTTCTTTTCAGTAATAGAAAACCAACCATTACGTTTATATGGAAGGATATGGGGCCCCAAATAGCTAAAGTCATCTTGACAAAGATGAATGATCTTGGAAGATTTACACTTCCTGATCTTAAAACTTATTACAAACTCAAAGTAATCAAAACAGCATGATACTGGCACAAGGACAGACATTTAAACTAGTGGAATTAAACTGAGAGCTCAGAAATCAACCCTCACATTTATGAAAACTGATTTTAGACAAGAGGGCAAAGACAACTCATTAGAAGAAACAGTCTCTTCAACAAACAGTGCTGAGAAAACTAGATCTCCATTTGCAAAAAAAAAGAAAAGAAAGAAAGAAAGTAAAAAAGGAGAATCCCTTCCTCACCTTATATAAAAGTCAATTCAAAGGATCAAATACCTAAATAGTAGAGTTAGAACTACAAAACTCCTGGAAGAAAATGTAGGGAACATCTCCAGGACTTTGTGTTAGGCAATATTGTCTTAGACTTTACACTCATAGCATCTGCAACAAAAGAAAAAAAAAATATATATATGGAACCTCTTTAATATTAAAAACTTTTGTGCCTTAAAGGACTTTATCATGAAAGTAAAACAACCACCTATACAATGGGATAAAGTATTTGGAAACCACATATCCAGTAAAGTTTCAATATCCAGAGTATATTTTAAAAATCCCTCAATTTAACAACAAAAAGATAAACAACCCAATTAAAATATGGGCAAAAGACTTGAACAAACATCTCTTCAAAGAAGATATAGAAATGGCCAGAAAGCACATGAAAATATACTCAACATCATTAGCCATTAGAAAAATACAAATCAAAACCACGAGATGCCATTTTGTGACCATAAGAATGGCTGCTATTAAAAAATAAAAACAACAACAACAGAGATAACAAGTGTTAGAGAATTAGGAACCCTCATTCATTGCTGATGGCAATGTAAAATGGTGCAGCTGCTGTATAAGATAGTTTGACAGTTCCTCAGAAAGCTAAGTATAGAACTACCATATGACCCCGCAATCCCACGACAAGGTATATATCTGAAAGAATTGAAGGGAAGGACTTGAATAGATATTTGCATACCCATGTTCACAGCAACATTAATCACAATTGCCAAAAGATGGAAGCATCCCAAGTGTCAGTCAACCAATGAATGGTTAAATAAAGTGTGGTATATACCTATAATGGAATATTATTCAGTTGTAAAAATGAATGAAGTTCTGATACATGGTGTAATATGGATGAACCTGGAAGAAAGCATGTTGAGTGAAATAAGCCAGGCACGAAAGGACAAATACTGTATGATCTCACTGATTTGAAATATTAGCATAAGCAAACTTACAGTGTCAGAATTTAGATAACAGGCTACCAGAGGATGGGGTGGAGATAGGGAATGGGAAATTAAGACTTAATATGTATAGGGTTCCTATTTAGGATGATGGATATTTTGGTTGTGGATGGTGGTGATGGGTAGTACATCATTGTGAACATAATTAACAGCACTGAAATATATATCTGAATGTAATTAAAAGGGGAAATGTTAGAATGTATGTCTGGAAACAAAATAAAAATTAAACAAAAATCCATGGAACTAAACAACACAAATGGTGAACCCTTAATTAAACCATGGATATAGTTAATAATACAATAATAATAATGTGCTCTCATCAATTGTAACAAATATTCCACACCAATGCAAGTGGTTAATAACATGGTGGTATATGGGAATCCTCTATTTTATGCATGATTCTTCTCTAAATTCACCAAAGAAAAAAGATGTACTAAACTAACTTACGCTCTTTAACTCCTCAATTAAAGTATATATTTCTTTCATTTATGTTTGTACAAAAACATGTGTTCCTTGAGCATAGTGTCACTGGAACAGCAGTTTTAACAGCTTCATGTTATAACTAACATTATGATTATGTCATTTTAATTAGCCTTAAGTAGTATGAATCTTTGGGTTTGACAATTTGAAATACAAAAAATTAATGGTACAGGTAGTTTAAAAATGATATTTTTTAACCATAATTCAAGATGAGACACATATTTACTACGCACTCCATTTTACCTTGCTGTTATATTCATCTCTCTACCAAGTAAGAATACAAATATTAAAAAGAGGAAAATATTAGCAGTTAGGTTTTTAATATGTCTTTGTAAATTTTATCCTGAATGCATGCATGAGGTGCTCTGCATCAGAAACAGATCACTTATTAATTACCTTACAGGGACTAAGAAGTGCATCAGTCCTGCTTGCCCCAGATATAACTTCTGTGTATTGCAATAAAAGACAGATGGAAAAGTCTCCTATAAAGTGACTGGACACTCCATAGGCTAAGGATATAGTACAACACAGAAAGAGAAAATTCACCTTCCCTTTCTATAGCAAATAATACCTTTGAAAAGGATGCTGAGTTCTCACCCCAACTTTTTGGAATATGAATACATATTTCCAAAGCCAGATAAACCCTGGGGGTCTGTGACTTTTTGACCCAAAGGTGTCATCACATTCTGTGTTTCATCTCCTTTGAAATGTAGATACCTAGGGGGATAGCAATCCAGTTGTCCTGGTGCCTCTGGAACTCAACATAGGGACCTAGTCCAGACCACAGCCAGTCGGTCCTCCCAGGCAGACAAGAGATGCTTTATTGTTCTCTAGGATCAGATAATGACTACATATCTAATTCTTAGTGCATATGAAGAGTAAAATGATTCTAGGAGACATGAACGCAAATATTCTCTATCTGTATATCATATACATGTCCATCTATCAGAAGGCAAGGGTTTTTTACAGGAGCATGGAGAAATCTAGGCAGTTTTATTCCCCTACATCCACACAGCTTGAGAAGGGTTTCCTTTACTTTCCTTTACTTGAGTTATTAATTTTTCTTAATGTGAAGTCCATTTGCAAAATCTCTGTAGATGGTTTTTACAGAATATCTTGACAGTTAGTAAGCAGAGCATACATTTTAGGAATATATATATATATATATATATATATATATATATATATATATATATATTTACCTACATATTAAGTAGATATATATTTAGGAAAAATGATCCAAAAATAGATGATTTTAAAAATGAAACAGCATCTGCCACTTTACTAGTAATAGCTAATTATAAATGAATCATAAACACTAGAAATAAGGAATTACTATTTAAAATAAAATACAAATAATTCTGTATTTGATAGTCCATCACCTTATAAAAGATGATCATTTTACTGAATATCAGACCATTCTTATTTGTTCAGTTTAAATGTTATATTTCTTCTTTTCATTGTGCCCTTGTGTATGTCTAAATACTAGATATTTTTGTTAATGCATTGCATTTCTTTTTCTTTTTAATTGTTATTGGGATTGTTCAGATACCATACAATTATCCAAAGATCCAAAGTGTACAATCAGTTGCCCCTGGTACCCTCATACAGCTGTGCATCCATCACCGCACTTATTTTTTGTTCATTTTTTTAGAAACTTTTCATTACTCCAGACAAGAAATAAAGTGAAAGATGAAAAAAAGAAAAAAAAAAAAAATGAAACTCGAATCCTCCCATATCCCTAACCAACCCCCCTCAATTATTGACTCATAGTGTTGGTATAGTACATTTGTTACTGTTTATGAAAGACTGTTGAAATACTACTAACTGTAGTATATAGTTTGCAATAGGTATATATTTCTTCCCTATATGCCCCTCTATTATTAACTTCTAGTTGTATTGTCATACATTTGTTCTGGTTCCTGGAAGAGATTTCTAATATTTGTATAGTTAATCATGGACATTGCCCTCCATAGGATTCAGTTTTATACATTCCCATCTTTTGACCTCCAACTTTCCTTCTGGTGACATATATGACTCTGAGCTTCCCCTTTCCACCTCATTCACGCATCATTCAGCACTGTTAGTTATTCTCACATCTTGCTACTGATGCCTCTGTTCATTTCCAAACATTTAAGTTCATCCTAGTTGAACATTCTGCTCATACTAAGCAACTGCTCCCCATTCTTAAGCCTCATCCTATATTTTGGTACCTTATATTTCATGTCTATGAGTTTACCTATTATAATTAGTTCCTATCAGTGAGACCCTGCAATATTTGTCCTTATGTGTCTGACTTATTTCACTCAGTATATTGCCCCTGAGGTTTTGTCATCAACCCATTTTTTTTTAAGATGGTTTTGTTCACACACCATACATTCCATCCTAAGTAAATGATTGATGGTTCTCTGTATGTTCACATATTTATGTGTTCACCACCTTCACCGCTGTCTATATAAGGGCATCTACATTTCTTCCACAAGGCAGGAAGGAGAGTCAAAGAAGGTAGGCAAATAAAGAGGGAAAAATGACAGCTAGGAAGTAGCAAAAGGAAAAGTTACCTTAAATCAAAGTAGAGTCAAGAGTCAGACAACACCACCAATGTCAAATGTCTAACATGCCTCCCATATCCCCCCCCCTTATCTGCATTCACCTTGGTATATCACCTTTGTCACATTAAAGGAAGCATAATACAATGATTCTGTTAGTTACAGTTTCTAGTTTACATTGATTGCATCCCTCCCCCAATGCCTCCCCATTTTTAACACCTTGCAAGGTAAACATTTGCTTGTTCTCCCTCATAAAAGAACATATTTGTACATTTTATCACAATTGTTGAACACTCTAGATTTCACCAAGTCACACAGTCCCAGTCTTTATCTTTCCTCCTTTCTACTGGTGTCTCACATGCTCCCAACTTTCCTCTCTCAACTGTATTCATAGTTATCTTTGTTCAGTGTACTTACATTGCTGTGCTACCATCTCCCAAAATTGTGTTCCAGACCACGCACTCCTGTGTTCTCCTATCACTCTGTAGTGTTCCCTTTAGTATTTCCTGTAGGGCGGGTGTCTTGTTCACAAAGCCTCTCATTGTCTGTTTGTCAGAAAATATTTTGAGCTTTCCTTCATATTTGAAGGACAGCTTTGCTGGATATAGGATTCCTGGTTGGCAGTTTTTGTCTTTCAGTATCTTAAATATATCACACCACTTCCTTCTTGCCTCCATGGTTTCTGCTGAGAGATTCGCACATAGTCTTATTAAGCTTCCTTTGTATGTGATGGATTGCTTTTCTCTTGCTGCTTTCAGGATTCTCTCTTTGTCTTTGACATTTGATAATCTGAATATTAAATGTCTTGGCATAGGCCTATTC